>NC_044509.1:3194946-3204946 GCF_902362185.1 Chanos chanos | reverse complement strand
GTATACCTTGTATTATGTGTACACAGTCAACAGGTCACGTTAGCTAACCATGTTAAAACATACACACACAGAGGACTGCATAGCCATGTTAGTGCGTACGTGTGTGTCCATCCCAAAATTGAATGAAACTGCAGGAACAATTTGAGCATGTGTGCGAGTACTGGGGCCCCTGCGTGTGACTTCAGCTCACTGTTGGGAACACTGATAAAACACACAAACAGTGTTTCAGAGGGGAGAAACGACCAATCAAAACGTCAGGCCTTTTTGAAAGTCCAGCCATGTGCACTCTAAATGTTCTTAACCACTTAGTGGCACCTTCTCATGTGACACCCCAAAGCTTTGCGAGACTCAGCAAATGCAATCATCGTCTCCAAGTTCATTCTCTCGGGATGAACTGTAGCAGGTAGTTTGAGGAGATCTGTGGATCAGAATGTTTCCCGTCATTGAATTTAAGGGGAAGTTTGAACCCGATGTGTAGTTTGTGAGCAGAATGGAATCGAGAAGTGATCCCGGGACGCGACGGCCGTCAGAAGAAGGTGACGATGACATCACAAAGGAAACGGCAGTTCCGAAAAGAAGAGGGGGCGAAAGAATGTTCCGATTCCATGAAACCAAGTCCGGCCTCCGCTCCCGCAGGCAACGACTTCTTCCTTCGGAGCCTTAGAATCACCTCCTTTATGTATTGTTTTCCTCGGCGAGCCTTGGTGAGGTGGACGGCTTTGTACAACGGGCTGGACGTTAGAGCTACGAATGTGAAATCCAGCTCTTAAAACTGGCAGGAAAACGCCCGTGTTCGTCCTCTACCTGCTTGTTTGTTTGTTTGTTTGTTTGTTTGTTTTTCTTTTCCTGAGTGACTGGGCACTGGTTAGCGAGAGTTGTTTTCAGGTAGAAGCTGTGCTCTTTCCTGTCTCCCGTGCGTTTGTGGGACAGACTTTATAGTCTGAGAACGATACACTGAGCCCTTTCATTTCAGATTTTATAGTGGAGTCAAGTGTTTGGAAAACTTGCCTAAGGTGGAGAACTTCTCATTACATAACTAAATGGTATTCACACAGCCTGTAAATAACATAGTATTTTTTTTTTTTAAATGAAGCCTAACGGATTAGTTTAATATGTTAGACTGCGTGGAGGTGTTGGGTTATTGTATGTGAGTGTGGTATTATGCTACTAATCACTTTATTAAGCAGCTGTGCAAATCTTGTATTGGCCAGAAGCTCAGATGAAATGAGGCGTGTTAGTAATGGAGGGGATCCACTGTGTTGGTGAAGAACAGTTTGTTCAGTGATTAGCAACAGCCCGGGGAACTGTCTGTCTATCAAACCCAAAAAAGGTTCTGATTGGGTTTAACATATCAGCCTCAGCACAGTTTCAGAGCAGACCTAACAGTAACAAAGTGTGACGTGTTTGTTGACACAGTGTTACCCTTGTAGCACTGTTGCGTTAGATTTTAGTTACTGTCTGCAATATGAAAATGGTTTTCAGTATAAAAGTATAGGCCTATCTGCATCTTCATATTCTTTGGGCAGTGATCATTTGTTGCACTGGTTAGCCCCCACACCCCCAAAAACAAACCTTAGTCTCGTTTTGAAGCGGCTGAAAGGACTCTCTCCTATGTTCTCTAAGCAGGAGATGTGTGTGTGTGTGTGTGTGTGTGTGTGTGTGTGTGTGTGTGTGGGAGTTTAAGCCAGGCTGGTGTTTGACAGAGATTTGGGACAGGGTTGAGAGATGTGACTCTTCTCAAAGTCCACAGGAAACAAATACAGTGGTCTGATTCTGGCAGGCACCTATGATGTTTCTTACCTCTTGCCTGGGAAGATTATTACACACACACACGCACACACACACACACACGCACACACACACGTGAAACCCCTGGAGTGGAGGCGTGGACCAGGTGGAATTCCAAGAATTGGTTGTCTAGAACGTACAGCAAGAAGACAATTTGTCTCCGTCAAATTAAAGACATAGTTGAAAGGCAGAACTTTAGTACAGGCACTTGTTGATGGCTGATAACTTGTTTTTACCTTTAAATGTGCTCTCTGTTCTTTAAAGCTGACAGACCTCATTTCCCACTAAATATGCAAATTAAATGTTGGATTAAATGTATTCTTCTGCTAACTATCAATATTACACAACTTAACTGTGATCTGGGAGTAATCTTTTAATTTTTGTTGGCAGAAAAGAACAAACCTCTCTGCAGTTTGTAAGGAGAAAATTCTCAACCTCTAGCACCTTGATTCCCGTTTTTTTTTATTTATTAATTTTTTAAAGTCTTATTAAGTTTTATTAAGTCTTTTTTTTTTTCAGTGGCCCTGGTATTTGGGCCAGTATTCCCTTTTTAACGTGCTTGCAGTTCCCCTGTGTCTTGATGCTTTAGGACAACATTGATATTCATTTTTAGATAAAATAGTCCATGTTATCCTTCATTTCCAGCTAAATGAAAATAATGAAATCTCTCTCTCTCTCTCTCTTTCTCTTTCTCTCTTTCTTCCCCCTCTCCTTTCCCCTCCCTCCGTCTCCCTCTGTAGATGGGGTCGAGGATTTGGTCTTTTAGGGTCCATCTTCGGTAACAACAGTGCGGTCAATCAACCAAACAGCATCTATGGACTTTTATTTTATGGCTTTCAGCTTCTACTTGGTAAGAAAAGAAATTGTCTGTGTGATCAAGTCATTTGCCTTGAGCCCTTTACAGAGAGAAGAGAGTCTGTTCCCTTTGACTCCCCTGTTGGCTTTTGTCCTGTGTCAGGGTGATCTGATGTTATTTTGTAATTATGCAATAAAGTCATACAGCCATCTTTATAGACACTAAACTGAAAGATAAAAATAGGTGAATTGCAGTTTAGTCTAGGTGTGACACGTTTCACCCAGAGAGACGTGTTAGGGGTCCAGTTCTTTGCACAGCATTTTCATATGAATAATGTTGGTCTTTTTTAGACAGAGGGGTTTAAGGTTTTTTTTTTTTTTTTAAATGGAAGCCAGTGGTGAAATGTGGTGTGTGTGTGTGTATCTCTGTGTGTATCTCTGTGTGTATTCAGTCATACTCACTCATACTTCCTATGCAGTGAGTATGGGTGGATGTAGATATGACTCTTATCCATTAGTTGATGAGTAAGGTTGCGAACCGAAACTTGTTCCCAAATTAGAACTGAATCCAAAATGCCAAGTATGGGGTACCCGTAAAAAAAAAACAATTTCAGTTCTGCTTATGGGTTCCTAAACACGATAACCCTTTATTATTGCAGACAAAGGCTACCTATCTGCAAGGATGTACATAGCTATCTGCCAGGACCTGTCTCCGTGACGACGTCGCTAGGCTTGTAACAATTATTTCAGAATTGTTTAACCGTGATTTTTTTTGACGTGATCGCGGTTTCTTCGTTGAACTGCGGTTAAAGCCTTTTATTTTTTTTTATTTTTTAATGAGATGGGTAAAAGCATGGTCACATTTTGGATTGGTCCCCCAAACACGTTTCCAATGCCCGCGTGCACCCTGTAGCGCGACAGAGCAGTAGCTGTCCTTTCAGAGGACGCCCCACCTGCATTTATGTACAGCTGCGAAGTCAAGTCGGCTTTCCAACGTTAAAAATCCAAACAGAATTGGGCAGCCTCATGAGAAGTGGTACCGTAGTTTTGAGGCGTGCCCATAGGTACATGTTTGGCTTTCACTGGCGTTTTCATGTAGTGTGAGTTAAAAAAAATCGCTTGACACTGTCCTGTTGGTCCTGTTGAAATATGGGGAGTCTGCAAGCCCAGCTGGGTTCAGCTAAACCATGACTGGACAACCGATCACTTGGGGAGGGATTACTGTCAGCCTGTTGTCAGCTGCAGCATCAGTTCGACACTGGATTGGGCAAACGGACAGTAGCCTACATTTGGTAGAGAGAGGGGCAGAGTAAATGACACGAGACAGAGCTTGTTTCAAAACGTAACACGACTTCACCGTTTTGGGATCATTTTGGATCCAAGCCAAACCAGAAGGGAGAACCTGCAACTTTCGAAGAGGCAGTTTGCTGGCTGTGTAAGAAAACAGTTGCTGTCAAAAATGCCAACGCAACCAATTTAAAACAACACCTCAAAAATCACCATCCCACTGTATTTGCAGAATTAAACAAATCCATCGATCCCGCTTCACCAGTGGCAGGTCCCTCCGTGGTTTACTTCATAGGCTGTGTACCGGTGTTGTTGCATTATCTGCATCACATAACAGTGAAATAACCACAAGATGTATCCTGATTTATTCAAACCTTTAATTTCTTTAAAAATAATAAATAAATGATATTTTTTTAATTTGACCCAAAGGGACAATTATATTGTTAATCGCAATTATTTCTGAGACAATTGATTGTACAGCAACATTTGGAATTGTTACAGCTCTACGCGTCATGCATCTGCAACATCAACAGGATGTCCATTTGTTTGCATAGGAGCTAGCTTGCATGGCTTGCAGTGTGAAAGATGGACCGCGCTAAACGGTCAGAAGTATGGCTTCACTATAGAAAAGAAAGCAACGACAAGGCAAAGTGCAATCCATGTAGGAAGCTAATTAGCTGCAAGTCAGGTTGCACATCAAATCTGACCAAGCATTTAAGGCAGTACGGCATCGATCTAAAAGACTGTACAGCGTTTGATGTCTTGTGGTCTCCGAGCCCGAACGTGTCTTCCGCCAGCGCTAGTAGCATCTCGCTAGCACCCGCTAGAACACCAAAATAGTCTCTCCTAAACAACTAGCAGTTAGTTTACCGTCAATTCTCGAATAGTGCCCGGGGCCTTTATTTACCTCAGCTGAAGAACGAACCAGGCCTTTATTTGAGACAGGCCATTATTATTTAATGCGTTTCTCTGCAAGATCATAATGCAAATGAAACAGTGCAAATTGTTTTAATTTTTTTGTGCTATCGTGAAAGCTACAATGTGAGATTGTTTAATTCAGCTGATGCAATATACATATCTATATATTGCATCATTTCGGCTAAAAAGTGAAACTAGTACCAACATAGTTGGTGAGCATAATTACCGTATGTTGTTGCACTGTTGTAAATAATGCTGTTGAAATATGACAAACTTACCACCTGAGCCCTTCTGTAATTTATGCCTTTTTTTTTTTTTTTTTTTGCCCGGCCTGTATTTGGAACCGACCTTTATTTGCCCAAACAGCCCCCCCCCCCCCCGCTATAATCTGGCTGTTATTTGAGACCCGGCTTTTATTTGAGAATTTACGGTAATTAATGGCTCTAGATTGGGCTTTATCTGTTATTTAAGATTTTTTGTAATGCACATGTCTGTGGATCATACGTTTTTATTGCATGCAGTTACCAGTAAATACTGGTAAATAGTAAATAGCCTACTGTTTACTTTGTGAATGTTCAGTTAACATTTAAAAGAATAAAGATATTTTTGTTATCTAAAGATTTGACCTCTTTTTTTTTTTTTTTTTTTTAAATTGAAATTTGGAATTGAAAAGAACCAGAATCGATAAGCAGAATCGAAATTGATAAAATTCAAATGATACCCAACCCTATTGATAAGCCAGTTGTGTAGTCCAGAAAAGAACAGAGCTCAAGGAAAAAGGGAATATTATGACTCTAATAAGCAGCAAAGTCTCATAAAGAGAAGAACCTACAGACAAAAAAAAAAATATTTTGGGTTTTTTGTCGCCCCCCGGAATAAGTCTTGAAATGGCATCTATGAATGTATGTTCAAGCCAAGCCGGGGTTGTATGGACATACTTGCCTATCCTGAGTGTTTGACTGACACTGATGGGCATTAGTTCTTAAGTCAGCTATAATAGAACATCTTATATTTCAAAACACACACACACACACACATTACTCAGCTGTATTACTCATGCTCAACCTTTAGTCTGATTGCTTGTGGAATGATGAGCTGACATTTATGGGGTGAGATTGGCACTGAGTGGGACTCTGTCCCAGGCCCTGTGTGCCTGCTACAGTAAAACCTCACCTTTTACTGTACATGCTCCTTCACTTCAGTTCATCTGCAAAATTTCAGTGGCCTTCAGTCTGAATGAAACCATTTCATACATGTTAGAAGACCGGCAGCAACCAGAGGCCCTCCTTTTACAGGGTGGTTGGACTCTGACCAACACACACCAGAGATATAGAGAAGAGAATGGGAAACACGATGTCCAGGGCAGTGTGTCAGACATCTGTGGGACTGTAATCAGTGTTTGACCGTGTCATTCTTAAATTACTCGGCTTACCAATTAAATGGCAAAGGTTAACTCTAAGGTTGACTCAAGGCTTTTCTAAACCAGTCACCTTCCGTTTTGGCTTCCTTTGGGGTTTTTTTCTCCCCTGCTAGGGTTTACCGGTAATTTCCGTGTCAGTATTTCAGCTCAGAGCATGACATGCGTATCTTTTCGTAGACATGCTTTCATCTCCCTTTTTGGCTCTTTTCAACCTGTCATGCTTTTCTCTTTCTTTTTCTTTTCTCTTCATTTCTTTTCTGTCTTTGGCTGGCGGATCAGCCCACTGTTCTCTCAGGCTTGCCCTCCTGTGTTGGACAAGGTGTGCCTGCAGTCAGATTTGACTAACACAACAGTCACAAGCGTGTGTGTCAGGCAAATACAGCGGTAGACCTGATTTCCATACAGACAGTTTCCATATAGCATTCAAAAACATGCAGTTAGATGCCTACATCGAGAGCTGCTCATCTTAAGAAAAAAAAACAAAACAAAACCAAAAATGCAGCGTTGTGAAATGAAATAGTTAATAGCTCTGTGTTTTGCGTTGTCATTGAGTGCGTGTGTTAGTTCTGTGGGTTCACTGTTTCCTCTGGCATTTAGTTAACATTTCATGCACGTTTAACATTTCAGCTGGTTCAGTTTTGCAGGTTTAAAATAACTCTGTGAAAGTTATGCCAGTATCAGGAATAACTCTTGTTCCTTTAAGTATACATCCTCCAACAGTCCACTGTCCCTTTTCTTCCTTGCCCTCTGAGTTGGTCCCTGTTCCTTTTATGAGTCTTTGCCAGTGTGAATAGCAGGGTTGCTTCAGAGAAGGAGCTGAATGCTTCTGTGTAGGAGCACCTGTCCTCCTTTAAGGAGAGGAGCTGGAGGGACTAGACACAGCTTAGTGGGGAAACTAAACACAGCCAGTGAGGGAAACGTTGGACTCCTCGACCATAGCAGCAGGGCCTATATGGCCTATAAACAATATTGTGATATTTTTAGCCTATTTGCGATACACGATATATATCTCGATATTTTGAAATCTCCTCCAAAACACTTCATAAATGCTCGATTTAACCCTTTGATGAATACAATCACACCAGTTTGAGGATTCTTGTAGTCCCTGCAGCGTAAGTCTGCATTAAAACATTCTTGTATACATATTTGTTTGTGGTTTCTGTTGGAACTATTTTAAACTTTAACAAAAAAGTGTTTATCCAGCATCTTCCTTTAGATACCCAAACCACTGCCAGACGACAGATCCAGTTTCTTTTTGGAACCAATTCGTCCACCTCCACCCTCTATTACTGTTTCCAAGCTCAAAACTCGCTTTGGCACTTCATTTCTCTCGCTCTCTCCAGGCTCTTTCCCTGTTCCCTCCAGATAAAAAAAAAAAAACACGTCTCACCTATACATGTCACACACTCTCGCCCAGGAGAGTGGTCTGGATGGGCGGGCGAGTATGTGTGTGACGTTTGTATGTGAGTTTTTGTCTTTTTGTGTCTGTGGGAGGGAGAGTGTGAGAGAAGCGAGAATGCCAAAACGAGTCTCATGTCGATGGCTTAAAAAAATGATGTGACAGTTTGTACTCAACGTTTGCGATATAGACGTTTACTACATCGTGCAGAACAAGCTGCAGTACATCGAGTATATTCAAAATATTACCCACCTGCACTGGTACCATCTGACCAAGTGGTATCTCAGCTTTGAGCAATATGATAGTCAGCTTTTTTACCAATGTTGTCTCTGTTGTGACTGCTCTGTTGAAGTTTAGTTTTTGTTTGTTTGGGGTTTTTTCTTCCTTCATTTACTAAGCCGCTTATCCTAATTAGGGTCGTGGGGGGGGTCCTGGGCCAATCCTAGCGCTCATTAGGCAAAAGGTGGGGAAACACCCTGGACAGGTCACCAGTCCATCACAGGGCAGACACACAAACACATTCACACCTAGGGGCGATTTAGTATCTCCAATTCGCCTGGCTTACATGTCTTTGGACTCTGGGAGGAAACTAGAGCTCCGTATACAAACTCCACACGGAAAGGACCCTGGCTGTTCAGGCGGGAATCGAACCCAGGCCCTTCTTGCTGTGAGGCAGCGCTACCTACTGTGCCACCCCCTGTTTGTTTGTTTTTTTGTTTTGTTTTGGGGGGGGGGGGGTTTTTGGGGGGTTTTTTGTCTTTTCAATCTGGACTGTCCTTCTTTGTGTATCCAAGATTTTGGATGTAGATGCTTGGTAGAGGGGGAAAATGGTCAAGGCATGTTTTTGCAGGGCTGGGCGATATGGCCTATAAAGAATATTGTGTATTGTACCGGTACCGATACCTTAACTTCGATGCTGGTTCCTGAACGATACTTTTTTTCAATCCCAATTTTATAAAATCCATTTTATCAAAAAGAAAATTACATTACGGTACAAATCTTTATTTTTATTTTTCAGCTCCTTGGCATTTTTACACACTCAGAGCAGTTTCATGACACAAAAAATACAGGCTAAAGCTATTTATCACAATGTGGTTTAACTTAAGTTGTCTGTTTCAACTGTCTAGTTTTATGTCTCAGCATTTTTCCACTCAAAGCTGTTTTATAACATAAAAAATAAGTCTGTTTACCACAACTAAAGGTTGTCTGTTAACATAATATCAGTAAATAAAAATGTATAAAAGCCAGAATCGAACTGGGAACCTTCAGATTACAGGACGATTGCTGTAACTCCGGAACCACCTCCCGTTGCCGGCATTTGGTTCTGCAGCTCAGGGCGTTTTTTTTTTTTTTTTCAGTTGAAAAAGTTCCACTCCTCTTAAAAAAGCGCCCTATGTTAAGTGCTTTTTTTGACAGCTGACCAGTCACACGCTGAGTAGTGAGACCTGTCGTTTCCCATAACAACCACCTAAAACGGAGAGGATAGCAGTAGTTTCTGAGCACAGTGAACTGTATGACATGACACTTAAAGGGTATCATAACATTCATCACAAAGAGGCTGTTTGGAGTCAAATTGGACAGATCCTAGGAGTTTCTGGTAAGTGTTTGTGTTTACTGCTTGTCGTTAGAGAAACGAGTCTGTAAGCTGTTGTTGTTATGGAAACAAAAGACGCTCTCAGCTGCTTTCTGAAACAAACGCTCTCAGAATTTTTTTCTACCTGAAAAAATGCTCTGACCAGCGTTTTTCATGAAAAAAAAAAAAAAAGACGCTACCTGTGAACGCACCCTTACAGACATTTTTACTCCTACTCTGCAATGCACACTGTCAAGCCTCTCTTCATACAACAACACACACACACACACACACACACTCACACACACTCACACACACTCACACACACACACACACACACACACACACTCACACGCACACACACACACACACACACTCGCACACACACACACGCACATGCACACGCACACATACACACACACGCACATGCACGCGCACACACGCACACACGCACACACACACACACACGTGAGCTCCGTCTCTGGGCATACCAGTTAGACAGCCAATCACCAGCAGTATTAGATATTGATACAAGCATGCTGCATGGTTATTAGCTCACTGTTGCTGATGAAATTTACTCCTTAGGTGTTCAAATTTGGTACCGAATGACAAGGCATTTTTTGATACCAGGCATTTTTTGGTGCCATAAAAGTATCAAAGTTTGATACCCAGCCCTATATGAATGTGTTGGTCTATTTCTTTATTGTGTGGTTGACATGTCTGATCATCTCTGGGCTGGGGTACTGAGATGCTGAGGTCAGTTTAAGATGATGATTAAGATGTCCTGAGGTTTGAGGTAAACTGCATGTGTGAGGAGGGA
>NC_044509.1:3044946-3192446 GCF_902362185.1 Chanos chanos | reverse complement strand
CTACAAAACCCACACTTTCTGAAGAGAGCCTCCACAAGCGATGGGCACGTCAAGTGAATAGTTGATGTGAGGTTATTTAATATATATAAATATGTATACACACACACACTGTGTTCTTTAGTTGGAACTGCTGTAGTACCTCAGTGCTGTCTGCCGTAGCCTATCACTGCATCCCGCTTTGTGCTCTGATCCCCCTGACTACATTACCCATAAGCCATTGCACAGTATTCCCCCTTCACATGTTTATCATATCACACAGATAATGGGATTGGCCCTTAATAGTGCCAACTGGAGCCCAGTCAGAGCCCAGCCATATTCCTGAGATCCCTGATGTTCCCTCTTCACTTGAGAACGGATTAATTGTTTGTGGAAGCAAAGCACCTCACTGCGTTACATTTGTGTGTACGAATCATTAAAAACAACCCTGACTGGTACCGCTGTGAACGTGCGCTCGGAATCTCGAAACTACATTCTCTACCGCTTTGTGTTTTGGTGTTGGTTATCCTTGTCCGTTCCACGAGTCTCAGTTGAATGTTCCAACTCTAACACAGTATTATTATGTAAGAGAAAACAAAACGAAGAATACATTTGTCTGGTGGGTGGAGCTTAGCCTGTATTGGGGAACTACGTCAGTCAGTCTGAGAGTCCTAACATTGTGGCGCTTGCTTGTGTCTGTGTAGGATCTGTTGCTACAGATGTAGACTGGCTTGTTCCTCGTGCTTCATCCACGTGTTAACGGAAGCTGTTTCAAACGACCGTGGCGTTAGAGATGAAGCCACGGCCGTTGGGTCAGAACGAATGTTTCGATGATCCAGACGGTTTAGGCGTAGAACGGGCGGATTTAATGTACAGATACGAAGTGAGCGTGCCTGGTAATTTGTCTTAATCGTGTACGAGCTTTACTGGAGCTTTACTGGAGCTTTACTGGAGCTTTACTGGAGCTTTACTGGAGCTTTACTGGAGCTTTAGTGGAGCTTTAGTGGAGCTTTACTGGAGCTTTACTGGAGCTTTACTGGAGCTTTACTGGAGCTTTACTGGTTAGTTAGGGTTAAGTGACGTGGCGCGGTCCGAGGTTCGGTTGCCGTAGAGAGGGGGTAGTCGGCCCTCCTCTGGCAGTGGGAGCAGTGTGGAGAGACTGGAGCATGGACTGCGTGTTACCCAGGCTGTCTGCTGTTTACTGCAGCTCTGCCTGAGAAGGTTCTCCTGCCCCTCTCTATGGATCATCACATGTTCTCTGTATTCAGAATAAGTTCTGGTCTTGGAGGGGAACCCTTCTCAAGTCGTCAGATTACTGAATAGGAATCACAAACGTCCTGTGGGTGACAGTGGACTGGTAAACGTGGAGAACGCCCACAAGGCAATAGTGGTGTTACCCATAGGTTGCCCAATGATCTCAAGTCAGACAATGACTTCAGAAAATAGTGACAAAATTGCTTAAGGATACCGCATTAGCTGGTCTCGAGACAGTCCTATAAGAAGAGAATTAACAGAGAAACACAAAACGTTACACGTTGACGCCCAAAAAGAGCATTATTTATTAAAGGCAAAAAAAAAAAAAAAAAAACGTGCAGTGCAAATGAAATGCTCCAAATTAAGGGAACAAACACAACAGTTGCAGCATGTAGAAATTTCTGTGAAAAGTGCCTTCAGCGTGTACGACGGGTCGGGAGCGGCCGGGAGGAAACCGTTTTAAGTCTTGGTCTGACGGAGGAGATAGAACCAGGGCCAAACCCTCCTGCCTTCCTGAGGGTCGGCGTCAAGAAACCAGATCCCGTCAAGATTCGAATTGTATCGTACTCTTTGGATGTCGTGGGATACGAATGGATCACCACATGTATTAAAAAAAAAAAAAAAAAAAACCCCAACACTCTACATAACCAACCACACAAGCCTGACTCGTACAAAAACGGTTGTTTTTCAATTTGTTTCCCTGTCGTTTTTCTTTTTTTTTTTTTTTTTACCCCAAAAAAACTTTGCCCGTGCATTCACCTCTCTCTTTACTTTTGTCAGTAGCTGTAGAGGGATACTTTTGATTGCTAAACATACTTCTGGTCGTCAGACATTAAAGTAAAAAAAAAAAAAAAAAATCCAGAACAGTTAGAATCGAACTTTTTTTTTTTTTTGGGTTCTCTTCCGAATGTAACTAGTGAGAAATTTGTTTTCTTTTTTTGTTTTTTTGATGTGTATGACTGGGCTAATGTGGAAAAAAAGCCCCTTTACATGTATAGATAGACTGTTAACACAATAGCTTATTTTAATAGATGATAAAAAAAACAAAACGGATCAGAAGTCGGGGGTTCCATATGTCAACAGCAGTTTTTATTTTTAAAATTTAGATTTTGGATTTTTTTTTTGTTTGTTTGTTTGTTTTCTGTGGAGGAAAAAAACAAAAACTGTGTTTAGGTTTGTTTCTGTATTGCCAAATATAAGTTGAAGTAAAACAAAAAAACAAAAAAAAACAAAAAAAAAATGCTGTATTTTCTTACATGGGAAAAAGTGTTACATGAACAGTCGGAAACAACGCAGAAAAACCATTTGGTTCAAATCCATCATATGAATGAGAACTTGTATGAGCGGAGATTGGAAGACACTACAGTGAACATAAAAAAAACAAAAAAAACACCAACAAACGTGTCATTGTCGTGTTGAATTGGTCTACCAATAAAAACATTCCCTCAGAGAACGCTCTTCTCCTCGCCCTTTGTTACTGGCTAACGTCAAAAGATGAAGAAGAACTGATTCTGTTTTTAAAGAAAATGGTTTAAACCAGGTCCGTCCTGCATGAAAATTACACATTAAATACTGTAGTTTGTAATGCTGCGTGTTATAGTTTGACTAATGGCCAGGTTTAATCCACAGCAGGAAAACAGCTCTGTAGCAGAGGATGATGTGAAGGTGGTCTGAAGAGGATGTATACACACTGTTCTGGTCCAGTATCTTACCTGCAATTAGCTAGTTTCTCCAACTACCTCCAAAACAGGAACGAAAGCTCTTACACAGACTTCCAGACAGATGAGCAATGCATGTCGTATTTATAATAACGCTGTGCAAAACAACCCGAACTGAGCTACTGGAACAAAAGATTACTACAAATACTGTGAATACCCAAATAACAAAAAGGGGGGGGGGGGGGGGAAAGGGTCAAATTGTCTCCATGGTAACCATTCAGCAGCAAAGAGGAAATGAAAGTCTACAGAGACACAGACAGGTAGACAAAAAGACATTTATTAGGTGCCATGTATTGTCTCAACTGGTGGAACTGGAAAAATGAGAAACAGCTAGTACTGAAAGAATGTTCACAGGATTGACTTAGTTTCACACTCCTTGGACGAGAAAGGGGTATTGCTTCACATTTCTACTCTAAACTTGCAAACATTAGTCGTTTCCTTAAAAGTCATGTTTCCTTAAAAGTCAACTTTATAAGCTAATCATCCCAAACACCTCGATTTATAAGCCGATATTCGAGGTTAAAATGTAACATTTAAATATGTACATATCATCACAATATTATACTCATAAAAATGAGCAGTATGAAGGAAAAGAGTGTTTTTTTTTTCCCTAGTGTTTGTTTTTTTTTCCCACCAATACAAGCTGGCATATTGCGTACATAAAACTTTGCACAGATTTAAAAAAAAAAAAAAAAAGAACAAAAGTAATCATTTTCTAGACGTGCTGTGATTTTTCATGAGTGAGAACACGGAAAAAGGAGCAGAGAGGGAATGTTTGGGATGTCTGGAATGTGGAGAAAACAAAGGCTGACCTGACCCTGCTCATTATTACAAAGAGTCTACGGCATGGCTCCTCTCCAAAACACCAAAAAACCAAACTCTTCTCTCCAGTCTTACTTTTCAAATGAGCGGCGTGCTACCTTAACGCCGAGTCAGTGCAAAGCTGATGAACAAAAATTTCAATTACACAGATCCAAATACTGATTAAGTAGATAAGTGCTTCCCTCGAAAACTGTCATCGAGTCCCGATCAGTCATACAAATGACAATGTTATGTTTGTCGTAAAACTAGTGCAGATCATTTCTAAAATGTTGTGCTCAGACATTCACATATGAAGGCCTATCTGATGAATGCTGAATTTGGTTTCCGCTCGGGAGTTGATGAAACTGCCTGTCGTGTCACGTGCGTGTGGTACTGGGACAGTTTACCAGAACAGAAAGTAAAGCTAAAAAAACGATTTTTTTTTCTGGTTCAACCATGACAGCCAGACCTCAACACTTAGGCATCCCAATTTCTAACAAACAAATGAAAAAAACAAAAAAACAGGAATTATCCTTTAATGCCACACGCTCTCTCACACTCAGTATTTAGAAAATCCCTTGGATTTACATTCACGACACAAACAGGACAAATCCCAAAAATTCAAAATCAAAACAAATCAGAAAAAAAAAACACAGGAAGCTCATCGAACTAGAAAACGGAACGGCAAACTAAAGAATTCACCGATATCAAACCTTGTGAGAATTGATCGTAAGGCACGCGCGTTTACATTGTTCACGCTCACAGCGTTGGGTTTAACAGGCGCGTCCCTGGGTAACCAGGCGCCCGCACACACCCCCCCACCCCCGTGCTCACGGGCAGGGGTACCTGGCCCAGGTGGGCAGAACACCCGTCTCATTGGCTATCTTCCAGTACCTCTCCCTCAGGAGGAAGGCGGCGGGTTTGGGCTGGCGCTGACGGGTGAAAATGCCCTTTTTGTTCCCCACGACGCGAGTGATGGCTGTGGACCGAGGAGAAAGAGAGAGAAGAAGAAGAAGAACAGAGATTAAACATGGTGTTTTCTGTATGTGTACGTCACTGAGGCACTGACGCTGAACCAGCTTAAATGGAAATGAGAGTTTTGTCTGTCACTCTAAAATTCATTGAGCCCCTTTTAAAAATGACTGATCCAGAAAAGTGTTTCCCTCTATGCCAGGGGAGGAACCAGTCTAGTAACAATTTTTTTTTTTTTTTTTTATGACAAGCAAACACAGGAGACTGGGAGGAATAACTCGTTCCATGTGAATTGTTGTGTGTGAATTGGGATGGTTGAGTTCAGGTCTAAAAACTTGACCATGAACGCTCTGGATGGAAATAGGCGAATGATTTGGTGGTTTGGGTCATGTAGGGAGGACGCTGGAAGTTTTATTTTTTTATAAGAGACCAATGAAAGGATAAAAACGACAAACGGATTTTTGTGTGGTCTTCACGTGTGCGAAAGGGAATGAGGGTTAAGAAGCTCTGCGGTTTTCCTTTCTCAGTTTTCTTTTTCCACACTGGACTGATCCCAGGACCAAATCTGAGCTGGGAAAAGACCTTTTGTGGCAATCCAGTTCTAATTGTTCTGATGTACCTTATCACCTCAATAACTGGTGCGTGAAAAAGACCATAAACGTTGACTCTGTTAAAAACCTGCCTATGTGAACAGTGCGGTCACTTTAAAAAACCTGTGGAAAACAGAGATATCGACCAGCGTTCATCTGTGTGCGGGGTTACGGGTCTCAAACTGAAAGTGGTCTCAAAATTAGATCTCCCTCCGTTTCCTCGAGCGTATGTTCTGGTTCTGGTCCTATTTCCGGAAACTGCCCCCCCCCCCCCCCTCAATAGGAAGGTGCAAAAGATCAAATATCCTGTCCATCAAACTACATGTCCTGATAAGGAAAGTCTGAAAGCCTGGAGAGCCTGTCTGGCAGTAGGCTGCCTCTGTGTGTTTGTGTGTGTGCGTGTGTGTGTGTGTGTGTGCATGCACGCGTGTGTTAAGTTTAGTAAGTACTGAAGTATTCTCTAACTGCGTCACACCCACTCAAACCATACTCACAACAAACTGTTTTTTTGTTTTTTTTTAAACGAAACTATTCATGGCACTGCTCAAACTACATACCAGGTTCATAGGTCATATTGAAATTCAGAGTGATGTGGCAAAAAACCCCCCCAAAAACCTGTGTATAGAACTGGGACACTGCTTTTCAGCTACACTTTCACAGGGTTTAAAGTGAACAATGTCTGAAATGATGCTTTGGGGAAAAAAAAAAAAAACTACAACAACAAAAAAAAACCAGGGTGAAATTGTGAAGTGATTTTCTGGACTTGGTCCTTACTTTGAGCCGTCATGAAGTCTGCGAAATTCCAGATGAGCTCTCCGATGACGTACTCCTTCCTCTTCTGGTCGAACACGTTATGGTAGTTCTGCAGGACGATCTTCTGGTACTCCTCACTGAACATCATCGGAGGATCCTGCACAAAGCATGACGTGTGTGTGAGTGTGTGTGTGTGTGTGTGTGTGTGTGTGTGTGTGGTTTCATTTCCATTTCAGCCAGTCCGCAGTACTGACTGTGAGGACAGAAGCTTCTGGAAGCCAGACTTACCGTGTGAAGTCCAGGCACTGCATCGGCTCCGTACTCGCTCTGAATGATCGGTTTCTGGTATTTTCCATACCAGTTCTCAAACTGGGTGTTGAGCTGGATGGGGATGACCTCCAGGTGCCCGGGGTCATGGTACCACGACAGGTAACTGTTCACGCAAATCACATCCACATACGGAGCCTGCGGAAGAGAGGCGAATGTTCCGACATATTAAAACATCGTGCAACGGCTTGGAAAGGCTCAGGGTGAACAAGCTGAAATGTAAAGAAAAAAAAAAAGAAAGAAACACCGAGAGGGTCGTAAAAGTATAAAGCGCAAGGATGCTACATGAAAATATTGAAGTTCTTGAATCCTCAGATGCTCTCAGCATGTCATGGGACAGTCTTTATGATGAATCTTATTAACAAACACTCAGTATGACTTAGCACTGCCAGGCATGAAAGTTACATGAACTGCTTTATCAGATGATAAGAGCCATTTTTTGGGCTGTTACATCAGGTAACGGGTACTCCAGGAAACCAGAGGACAACGTCCTACAGACTGACATTCTGGCATCTTTTAAGAGCACAATAAGACATAAAAACAAGAACAATTAAATTCAACTGACACACTCTCTCTGCGGCCCTTCCAAAATGGTCCTGAATCATCTGGGAATATAACCGAATAGTCTATAACAACCATCATTGTCTGATAAAGTGCGTCATGCTCATCTGAATACGTACTGTCTTTCCCAACTGTGAAAAGTCTTGGAATGTTTTTTTTTTTGTTTTTTTTTGTGGTGTGTGTGTGTGTGTGTGTGTGTGTGCGCGCGCTTGCATACCATACCATATCTTGTTAGGGCAATAGACCAGACACAGCTTATAGGCATTCCAGGAAACACAGATTCCCTGTATTTTACCATCTGTTTGTGTCAGGGGTTTCTTTTTCCCTGCTCTCGCGCAGTCATAAGACAGGCATGGGGAAGTCAAACCAATCAGAGGTCGTATTATGTCTCTGTGGACGGGGCTGTGCTCACTGCTCTTCTGAGAGAAAACACATGTGTGATGTTCGCCTAGCGTCAAATGCCGTGGAGATTCTGATTTGTCCATAAAACAATTGTCCTTATCGCAAACCCCCCCCGAAATATTCTTTATCGCTTACTGAGTGTGAAACTGACGGCGCTCTCTGTTTGCACGGACCAAAAGGACAACTTAATCAACGGCTGGTGCATTACAAACACCTCACTAACTACGTTTTACATGAACAAAGCTTTTGAGGCTTGGAGAAAACTTGGAGAAAAAGTTAGCATGAGCCAGAGCTGAAATATCTCTGCTAAGGTTTTGAGAGGGGACTCAGGTGTTGTCAGGTAAAGCAGAAATCACTTTGTGGTGGCAGAGAAAAGAGGGACTGCTCTCACCCCTTTGTCTCTTGCGTAGTTACTGTCAGTGATGAAGGTGACCGGTCGTGTGGCATCCAGAGATCTAGTGTGAGAGATCAGCGTTCTGGTGAGAGAGAGAGAGAGAGAGAGAGAGAGAGAGAGGGTGAAATGATTTGAATTTGTCCTGAAAGAGAAGGGCAGCATAAACTAAACCTCATTGTCGTACATTTTATCCATCACAACTCTGTTTAAAAAATGTTTTAATGAGGTTTAAAGGTTTTAATGAGGTAAACTGAAGATAAGAGTGCATCAAGGAAACGGCTTATCATTCCATTTGATATAGGAGAAACCTTTTCATGTTTCAAAATTAAACTGGTGTAAATATGATCTAATTTGAGTTTTTTGGTACTCCACCTCTGAACCTCTGGCAGACTTGTTTGTGTGTGTATATATAAGAATGTGAATGAGTGAGTGTCTCTGTGTATGCATGTGTGAGAATGTGAGTGAGCGTGTGTCTGTGTGAGAGAGGGAGAGAGTCTGAGTTTGAGTGTGTGTGTGTGTGTGTGTGTGTGTGAGAGTGTGTGTGTGTGTGTGTGTGTGTGTGAGAGTGTGTGTGTGTGTGTGTGTGTGAGAGTGTGTGTGTGTGTGAGAGTGTGTGTGTGTGTGAGAGTGTGTGTGTGTGTGTGTGTGTGTGTGTGTGTGTGAGAGTGTGTGTGTGAGTGTGAGTGTGTGTGTGAGAGTGTGTGTGTGTGTGTGTGTGTGTCTGTGTGAGAGAGGGAGAGAGTCTGAGTTTGAGTGTGTGTGTGTGTGTGTGTGTGTGTGAGAGTGTGTGTGTGTGTGTGTGTGTGTGTGTGTGTGTGTGTGTGTGTGTGTGTGTGTGTGACAGTGTGAGTGTGTGTGTGTGTGTGTCTGTGTCTGTGTGTGTGAGAGTGTGTGTGTGTGTGAGTGTGTGTGTGTGTGAGTGTGTGTGAGTGTGAGTGTGTGTGTGTGAGAGTGTGTGTGTGAGTGTGTGTGTGTGAGTGTGTGTGTGTGTGTGTGTGTGTGTGTGTGTGTGTGAGTGTGTGTGTGTGTGTGTGAGTGTGTGTGTGTGTGTGTGTGTGTGTGTGTGTGTGTGTGTGTGTGTGTGTGTGTGAGAGTGTGTGTGTGTGTGTGTGTGTGTGTGTGTGTGTGTGTGTGTGTGTGTGAATGCATATGGGCTTGTTTGTGACTGCAGGAGCGAAACCCTGTGATTTTGCCCCATGGCTGTCAGAGGCCCTGTGGTATTTCAGTTGTACACCTGTTATTTGTTTTCTGTGAATAAGAGGACTCAGACAGAACTGGGCTGATCTCAGTGCATTCCACATCGTACACACACACACACGCACCAACCTTTGTCATGTTATTGCCGCATCAAAACAACACACAGGCTTTCAATTTAGTCTCTCTCAGAGACAACAACATTACAAACATACACAGATCTCTGTCATCAACAACCCATGCCAGCACATGACAACCTATGCCAACACATGACAACCCATGCCAACACATGACAACCCATGCCAACACATGACAACCCATGCCAACACATGACAACCTATGCCAACACATGACAACCTATGCCAACTTATGCCAACACATGACAACCTATGCCAACCCATGCTGATAGAGTCTGTCTCTGGACGAATCTGTTGACAAAGCAGAAACATATCAAATAACTCTACACCATCAACAAAGCCATCGAGATTCAAGATTCAGTACTTTATTGCCATACAACTTAGTTGTTAGGAATTTACCTTGGTGTGCTCATGACGGGACAACAAACTATCACACCATAACACACAATAAGAAATAAAAACACATCACACAGAACCCCCTCCCCATAAAACGTTACACTCATCCGTGGATGTAAGATCAGTCTTTATGGAACTTTTTTTTCTACCATGCACAAAATTTCAAACAGCGCTGTAAAAATGAAGACTAATAAAACCACAGGCTGATTCGCATGCATGCCGACACCAAACCGTATCACAAACCCCTCTTCACCAGTTACATCCATCAGCAAACCCCCGAAAACGCCACCTTAACAACCACAGCCTCTGCGTGGACTCTTTTTTTTTTTTCTTCTTTATCCCTTGGGTGAATTTGATCTGACCAGTAGAACCGCACCGACGAGCGAAAACGTGGTCGATTTCCATTTCAAAGCCGCGACCCAGACCGACAAGCTCTAGCTGTCTGAAACGTTTCCCTGTGTTTGTGGGTTGGTCGTGCTTTAAAGAGCGTGTCTCTTCAGCAGACGCTGACTGTACGTATGTAGAAATGTTTAAGCTGCTGAAGAACTATAAATTAATCATGGGGTTTTTTTGGTTTGTTTTTTGTTTGGTTTGGCCTCAGAGTAAAAGTTCCAGGCCAAGGGTCTGGTGGTTGTGCTGCCTCTGGCTGATTTGACCATATATGGTTAATTTGAGAGAGCTAGCCATGAAAATGCCATTGTTTCTGCCCCCTGGGCACTCAGCCTTTTCCATTAAGCCTGAATATATACTACAACAAAGCTCCAAATTCTGAACTGCAAACTCCACCCTCAAACTCTCTGCGAACAAAAGGACAAAATCAAGTTGTGTCACCAATGCTTTCTTTACCTAAAGTTTAAAGTCATTTTGTAATTTGACTGTTAACAATAAAAGGTGTATGAAAGATGGCTCAGCCTGTTTTTGCAGTTTATAGTAACTGCCTTTTCATACAGTTAGTGAGAGCTACTCAAGCATTGAGAGCACTGGTAAATCTGGTTTTAACTATGTCTCGTTGATAATGGGTTCACCCTCCCGACCGGCGTCGATGCGTTGCAGGTTTTTCTTACTTGAAATATTCTCCAGCAGGGGGCATCTCGGCCGCAGGTTCGTTGGCTACTGACCACATGACCACAGAGGGGTGGTTTTTGTCCCGCCTCACTAGCTCCTCCATGACTTCCAGGTGGTGGGCCAAGGAGGCATTGCCAAAACTGCGTCTGTAGGGGAACCAGAGAGAGAGACGCACGCACGCACACACGCACGCACGCCACATTAATATTTTTTTCTGACTTGACTGCATGACAGCTAATAGTAACATCTAATTCAGCACCGTGATATAAAAAATATTAAGCATATCATTTATTTTCAACCGAAACACTTGACATCTGTTGTACAATTTCAGTGATCCAGAGACAAGGACAAAGTACTTCGATCATTCTAATTCCAGCATAAACATACCTAATTCAGCTCTTTCACTGACCATCAAGATTGCATCGGGTCAATTAAGCATGTTAGTGGCTGCATCAGAATGGAAACAGATCTTCTAGCAGGTCTTCAGTTGGGAAACACTGACCCCTACAGGCTGAATTGGGAATAGCACAACCCCATCACTGTGTCTTACATGTCTTTGATGCCAACACCGGGACACTCATCCACCACCACGATGCCGTGACGATCGCTCATCTGCAGGATCTCCTCCGCATATGGGTAATGGCTGGTCCGGAAGGAGTTGGCGCCGAGCCATTTGATCAGATTAAAGTCTTTCACGATCAGAGGCCAGTCGAAGCCCTTCCCGCGGATCTGTCACAGAAGACGCACACATACACTCCTTTAACGCGATCGGTGAGGGAGACAGGTCACATGTACTGTCAGATGCATGAAACTGGAGGTAGTCGTAAGGGAACAGTCTTATTAAGCTAAGAGTTCTGGGTTCAAACCCCAAATATGACAGCATATTGTTAATACAACCCAAAGATAATGATCATTTAGCTAAATGAACTAAACTGTGCCTTGAAAATATGAATTAAGTAATGAGCATTTCCCATGACTGAGGAGGCTCTGTTGACCAAAGTCACCAGTCTGAGCAAAACAAATCAGATTTAGCAAGAAATTGATCACTGTTCTCCAAATTTGAAGTTAAAAAAACACTAAAACCGCCCACACGAGGTAACTACAGTTTTAAATTAAAACATATATGATCATCACATAAGGATTTGTGTCAAACAGGCCTGAGGTGTGGGTTTATTATGTCTTCTCTGTGCTGTACCCTCGTAAACCAGTTGTTCCTTTAAAAACTGCGGTATGTTTTTTGGTTTCAGCTAACGTTGGGGTTCTGGCGCGTCCAGGGTGGTACTCACGTCCGAGTCCTCATGTTTGTTCACTCCGTGGAAGTAGAAAGGTTTGTTGTTGATGAGGAACTGCGTGTTGGTAACCTTTACCGTGCGAATTCCCACCGGCAGCGTATAAACATCCTCAACTCCACTCTCTGAGGTGATCTGGACCTGCAGAAGAGCCAGGAAACACAATGCAGTGAGGAGTGTGACACATCACAGTCAGTCACTGATTCACGCCTGACTCAAGGTCCTAAACACACAGCAAATGCAAAAACCTCTCAAAATGAAATCTCCTTCAGCTCTCCACAGGTATCCCCTCAAAACGAGTTCACTGACTGATGATCACACAAAATATCCATTAAAAGTGCAAACACAAAAATTAGCTTATACTGAATGCATGTCCCTTTTAAACTTTAACAAATTATTTCCCAGAAGCTCCTTAGGTAAGAGAGAGCAGATAAGCA
This sequence comes from Chanos chanos, assembly GCF_902362185.1. Lineage (NCBI taxonomy): Eukaryota > Metazoa > Chordata > Actinopteri > Gonorynchiformes > Chanidae > Chanos > Chanos chanos. Next base: position 3,180,180 of record NC_044509.1, on the reverse strand, counting down.
GTACAGCTGTCTTCCCTGTGCTCATAATAAGAGGCTGGAACATGTAGACTAATCCCTCACAACAAACCTTCCCACGGGGGCTGACTTTAGGAATGTTTCACAAAATGCAACAATCTATGCTTATAACTGTCCTGTGTGCACTGACTCTTTTTTATGACATAGATTTCCTTCTCCAGAACTAGTACCACCCAGTCCCTTAACTGTGATACTTGGCATGTGACAGTTCATATCCTGGGGGCTTTTTGACCCACTCGTAGTTCACTCACTTACTTTCCCTTAATGTACTTGCATGTGAATCTGGTCTAATACTGAACTTAGTAGTGGTACTTATGCGACACTCAGCCCTTCAAGAGCCATTCCCTTGGTTTGTATTTTGACTGTCTTAGCAAATCACTCTGGATAAAAGTCTCTCCTAAATGAATAAAATGAATAAATGAATAAATGTAGGGTTTAGCGAGTGAGTGGTTGATTCTTGTAGATATACAGTGAGTACCAGGAGGCTGTGGCTGTGTGTTAGTACAGCAGTGTCCTCGGGGCATAGACAGTACCTCCATGGAGTACAGGTAACCAGGGTTCTCGTGCATTAAGTATGGCCACCACAGGTTGACGTCCACTATCTTCAGTTGGCCAGAGGATCCGTTAGAGGTGGCCACGCAGCGGCCGTCTTTCCCCGACAGCGTGACCTTCACTGCGGGCTGAGCGCTGCCTTTCACTGCCACCTGGTACTTGACCACTCCTGCGGGGTTAAAGAATAAAGCGCTTAAAGGAAAATAACCCCCCGAATGGATGTCCGCTCATTTCCACAGCGACTCAGGCTAACTGATTAGGTCACAAACGACATGTCATCCAAATCTCAAAGGAAAACTGATTTCAAACAATGAAAATGAAATGAGGAGATATGAAGTATATGTCACCATCTCAGAATGGACTTACTGGATTTTCATCAATTGATTGATTAATTGATTGACTGATTGGTTGATTTCGGTGTGGACTTGCACTTTAAACTCAAATTCAAACATTCAAAGAACCCACCCCTCTGCTCTCTCCTTTCATACCAAAGCTTTGGCTGTACATAGGTATGAAGCGCCAGTGTCAAAGATATGACAAATCCTGCTTATTTCTTAGTCAGGTTACGTCATTAGGATAGCCATTTGGCCTCTGCACAAACAACCCAGTACAGGTTTGACAGGTTGGGATCCTTACAGTCTGCATTAATATAACACACCCAGTTCAGTTCGACATGTATTAAATGTGTTTTTTAATGGTATAGAGAGAGAGAGGGACAAAGAGCAAGGTTAGATTTTCAGGAAGTTAAGCAACAACACATAAAGCAACAAAATCATGTGACTGACTCCAGAGGCTCACTGCCAGGCTAACCGGCACAATAAAACATAAAGGCTGCCTGCACGTCATAGATCTTAAATGCACTGTTAGGGGTTCGAATCCCAGCTGCTTTGTACTTGCAGACCATGGTTTGGACACCACAGGAAGAGCACTGTCCCTTATGTGGGTGAGTCAGACACACATTTAACTGTAGATAGAAACAGGAAACAGCACCCTCCTACAAGTATGCCACATTATTTGACGACACTTCATAACTCAAGTTCATAGCTGAGGCGTGTATTGAGATGACCGACATGTGTGTGTGGGGGTGGGAGACACCCAGGCTGCTGTGCTGTCCAGATGAGGAGAAAAGAGAAGAGAAAAAAAACAAAAACAAAAAAAAACCTCTCAAGTAAAACGGAACGATGTTCTCTTATCAGAGGATTACACATCGTTCTCACCGATATTATCTGCGAAGGATGTCTGCACTGTGATGTCATCGATGTAAGCCACGGGCGTGGTGTACAGTAAGACCGAACGATGGATTCCAGCGTAGTTGAAGAAATCAAAGTTGGTGCTTTGAACGAAATAGCCAGGAGGATACCTACAGAAGTCACACAGAACAGAAAAAAAATAAAATTAGCATAATATTTTATCACTCTGTATAATAATAATAATAATAATAATAATAATAATAATAATGTGGCAAGTTTATGATATTGCTTAGCATTAAAATATCACTCCAGTTTGCAGAGTTACATTTGGTTGAAAGTGAAATATGCAGAGCCATAGCAGCAGTTATAAGACCAGCACAGTTCATATTGTAATATCATCACAGTCTTAGTCAAACACAGGAAACCAAAAACCACAACTTTTCATATCCCCTTCGAAGAGGGTGAATTAAACTATAAACAGAGTCTGGTATTAGTACAAACTCCAGGTGCAGTTATTTTTAAAAAGCTCTCCATATATAATCATGATGTTAACAAAAAAGTAGTTCACTTGTGGTTCAAGGTGTCCCCGGCTCCAGATTTGAGTGTACAACTGTAACTATATCATATTAGAAATATGATAAAAACTGTAATTATATCACATTGTAAACATACATAACTATATTATATAACTACATTCTATAAACACATAATTCACAATCGACATTAAATACAGAGTAATAAAGCCAAAGAGAAAAAAATCAACAACAACAACAACAATAATAATAATAATAATAATAATGATAATAATTTATGTTTATTTAGAGTCCAATATCACTATTTGTAGTCTAAAAGGGCTTTACATGTCTATAGCAAAGTCAAATCAAAATTGTATTATCCATAAGTTCGAGAAAATAGATCAGTCTTTACTCTGGTTTTAAAGGTATGGAGAGAGTTTAAAACAAAACAAAAAAACACAGACGGAACAGGCTGGGTAAAACAGTAATGACCATTACTCACACATCATAAGACATTCATCATTAGCGAACACTACATACGTGTGTGTTAGTGTGTGCGCGAGTGTCTGTGTGTGAGTGTATTCGCTAGTGAGTCGGTGTTAGTATTATCTATTATTGTGTGTGTGTGTTCGAATGTGTGCATTAGACTGTGTGTGTGGGTGTGTGTGTGTGTTAGTCTTATGCGTTAGTGTGTGGGATTTAGAGGATGAGTTTAACTGGTCTTATTACTGCTGCTATAATTTTTAATGAACCAAACTGGTTAATTGGTTTCCTTCACCAAAGTGGGAAAAATCTGTGTTTACCCAAAGCCTCATGGACTGGGGAGACTGCCTTCCCAAATAGGAGAAAATGAGACAGAAATGGAAAGATTCTAGTGTGAAATGGAAATTTAATAGACTATGGGGGTATTTCAGAAAGCAGGTTAAGTGAAAACTCAGAGTTAGTTAACTTAGAGTAAGTAGTAAACCTCCTAATAGAAGAGTCCTGTGGCTTCATTCACCTAGCAAAACAAAGCCATAGGGCTCTTCTATTAGGAGGTTTACTACTTTCTCTAAGTTAACTAACTCTGAGTTTTCACTAAACCTGCTTTCTGAAATACCCCCTATGAGTAACAGGCCATTCCGAACCGAGTGGGGGGGGGAAAAAAAAAAAAAAAAAAGGAGCGCGACTCCTCACCTTGTGCGGTCATTCATGTACTGAATAGATCCTGGTGGGAGTGTCTGAAGGGTCAGGGTGTTGTTGACGGCGACGGTGATCCGACACGCGGCGCTGGGATCGCTCCGGAGTACGGCGCTAATGTCCGCTTCGAAGGGAAGGTGTCCTCCCTCATGCTCTGTCACCTTCTTTCCATTCACCCACTACCAGACATGAAAACAGACAGGGTCATCCGTCTCATTTCTTCAACATTTAGAGTCTGTTTGATGCGGCGGGTTGTTCAGCGTATCACAGGCCGAGACCGAATATATATAATGAGAACGTTTCCACGATGGTCCCGCCCTTAATCCATTCACATCTCCCCTTTCTCTCGCCGGCCGCTTGAGCACAGATATAACAGCAGTAATGACTTTGCACAGACTGCAAATCATGTAATTCATCATATAATCATACAGAATCAGGCTGTGTGTTCAGACATTTCACCCGTCTCAAGGAAAAAACCTCTCATTTTCCCTGTGTTTACTCTCTGCTGCCAGAGAGCTAAATGCAAATACATGATTATGGCTCTTAAACAAAGTGTGGTAGTAAGATATAAAATCTGATTTAGGGAAATGCTGAACTCACATGAGAGTCAGAGACAAACCCCACTTCAGAGTTCAGATGCTAAGTGTACACAAAACATTAAGTAATATGTATAGAAGGTCAAAATGGTTACTGATTTCAGTTAGTCTGTGTAACTGGTTCCTGTTGCAAGGGAAAGTGGTTGGTGAGAAAAGTGTGTGTTTGTGTGTGTGTACAAAATTTGATGCTGTACTCACCACCACAGAATAGTAATGTGCACTTCCAATTCTAAGAACTATTCGGGTTCTCTTGTCCTGCACCCAGCGAGCAGGGACCCAAACCTCCCGATCATACCACACCCAACCAATGAAATCCCTAAGCCGAGTATCCTGAGAGATGTCGTTGTAGCTGGACGGCACAGGCATGTCAATCACCGGGCCAGTCTGAAGGATGCAAACAAACACAAAAGCAAACAAACAAAACGAACAAACGCACAAACACACACGCACGAGAGGGAGAGAGTGAGAGAGAGAGGACGTTAGACTCCATGTAAAGCTAATCATTGAAAAACCACTGAACGACTCACTTAGGAAGCCTCAGACTTTTTTTCTATGAATGGCTGCTTTGCTTTGTATTGTTCTGATTTGAGCAAACATCTTAATAAAACAATGCCTGGAAACAAATGATGCCTCGCTGATCAGGAACATGGGTACTTCCCTTTTCACAGATGTGGAAAGTGATCAGGAATATGGGTACTTCCCTTTTCACAGATGTGGAAAAATGCCTTAAAATCGGAAATAACTGCAAAATGCGAACTGCATCGTTGAGCCCAATATTACCTCTGCCAGGGGACTTTTGTACCATGCATTTTCAAATCCCGAATTTCTGTCCGAAGAGATGTCTGCCCTGAAGTTCCAAAGTCCGTTAAGTTCCTTAACCTCTCTGGAAGGGGATTCTCGAGGAAATAGCATTCCACCGTCCAGCGAAGAGCATACATTCCATATAACTGCCGTGCAAAAACATGTTCCGATCCACTGCAATCCCGGGCGCTTCATTTTGAGCTATTCTTCCTCTACATGAGTCGCCTGGCAGGTAATAAATCTCGCTGGACAGTGAACTCAAATGATTCTTCCTCCTTCCGCTCTAGTGTCACATGACTGTCACATGACCGAATCGCGTAACTTCGTTATAAATTCGTTATAAGTTTATAATATAGCGACAGTTTATTTTGCAGTTGAAAGTATGATATTAACACTAATTAAGTTAAAATCACGAAAACACTGACGCAGAAATGACCGTCTGCTTTCGTTACAAACGGCGGATCATGCAGTTTTGCTTGCATGAATTTGACCACTGGGGGTCGATCTACAGGCGAATATGCTATTGCATGTTGCACGACTCTACCAAAAAAGTAGAGTTAGTTGGTCAGCCTTTAGCTTAAGTGGAGGTAGTGGTTTGTTTGGGGGGGAGGGGGGTGGGGGATGCTGGAGAAATAAATAATGATCATTTTTGTGGGGGTTACACCTGTTCGGTGTTTTCACGCAGTTTTGGTTGAACTGGTTGAAGGGTAATTCTTCAACTATGGTCCATTTTGGTCTGGAAAATTTTAGCATTTAGCATCTAACATTTTTTTTATAAAAATACATTGCTATGGTTTATTTCTCCATTCTGTGCAGAAACACTTCTTGATAGTGGCTGTGATGATTTTGTTAAATAATATATATTTCACTCTAACATTCAGAGCAAATCATCGTTTCCTGACGTGGAAATGACATTTTGTCAGATTTCTTTTAAAATCTCATGATATACAGTATTAGGCTGCTAATGTCAGTTTTAGAGTTAGCATTAAGTATGCACAAAATACACAATATTAAATGAAATTGTTCCAGTTGTTTTTACATTCATATGAAATATGAGCTTTTTGGAAATGACACCCAAGAAACATACTCTTAATTTAAATCATATTTACCTTGATTTTTCCTCTTTTTATCACCCCCTATGGAGGTCACAGTTTTCCCGAGCCATGTGTTCTCCTGTTGAGTAGCTGTTGCTATGGTTACCGAGTATGCAAACACGAAAACTTAAAATATGATCCCAGAATTCTGTTTTGTACAGTGTGGTGGAAATGACAGTGAGCCCAAAGGACAGGGGTTCTTTTATTGAAAAATGCAAGAAAATGTAAATAAATATTACAGTACATAATCTATTTCATTAAAATAGGCATAAATGTCTAATTTGTTTTTGAACGCAACACTATTTCAGTATTAAATTAAAAGGGAAGCAGGGTTTATGGTCCAAAGTCTATTTGTTGTGTTCCATGATGCTGTATTACACTGTGTTGCAATATGAAGTGTTATATGATGCTCAGTCCTGTTGGAGGAGTTGGATGGGGTCGTTTGCGCTGAGAAAGAAGAGGAAAGAATGAAGGGACGCGATAAATTGTCATTTCATTGAGAGAGTGGAGAGAGATGTTATTTTACTGAGAGAGAAAAAGGTATGTGAAGACGGTCAAGTGCAGTGTGTGCTTTGAAGAAGTTGTTGCGGCCGTGCAGGTGCTCTGTGACATCATAGCGTGGCAACGTAAGTCAGGTGCGGTGTCGCCGGTAAATGTTTGTATTTGTTCGCGTGTATTGGTGGCGGTGAGCACACCGAGCGAGGAAGGAGTCGGAGGGCAAACGGCGGAGCCTTTGTTCAGCCTTAAATAGCGCTTCTGCCGCTGCAGCACTCGTTTACGGCCATATCACCCTGAGCACGCCCGATGTCGTCCGATCTCGGAAGCTTCGCAGGGTCGGGCCTGGTTAGTGTTTGGATGGGAGACCGCCTGGGAATACCAAGTACTGTAAGCTTTCCTTTTTTCTCTCTGTTCCCTGTCTTCGTCTCTCTGCTGGCAATCTGGGTGACTTCCATTTCGTACTCTCTCTCTCTCTCTCCCCCTGACTGTCCGACGACTGTGTCGCTGTGCGTGCGTGAGTGTTTAGAGCAGACAGACGGCAACAGGCTGCAGAAGTATAGCCTACCTGTAGCATGGAAGCAGTTTCTTAGTTTGGAAAGAAATGATGGCTAGATGGTGTGCCGAGTGGATTTTATAAGGCTTGTAGAAATGTTTTAGTCCTTGTCTTATTTGGGGGTTTTAGCGACATTATTTATGTAGGAGAGTTGAGCTCTACCATGAAAAGAGGAATGTTTGAAATAGTATTTAAGAAAAAAGGAGATACCCCAGATTTTTAGAATGACAGACTCCTTAGTATGCTGAACACGGATTGTAAAATATTGGCGAAAGTGGCAAATAGGTTAAAGAAAGTGCTTCCAAACATTCTAACGACCAGCCAAGCGTACTCGGTTCTGGGAAAAGACATCTCAGACACCGCATTAAATATAAGCGACACAGTGTGGTACGTGCAACACGAACAGAAAAGTGGATATCTGATCAGCCTGGACTTCGAAAAAGGGTTTGAGTTGAGCATCAATATTTATTTGATATTTGAAAGAAATTTGGTTTTGGGGAATACTTTTTAAAGTATTTGAAATGTCTCTACTCTGATATTGTTAGTTTGGTGAAGTGCAATGAATTTTTATCTGACATTATTCCAATTACGCGTTCAATGAGACAGGAGTGTCCGTTGTCTGCACTGCTTTACTCCATCGTGGCCGAGCCGCTAGGCTTGGCACTTAGTGCGGACAACAAGATAAGAGGCATACGGGTTGAAGACTCAGACGAATAAAATAAAATATTCCAATATGCTAATGACATAACGCTGATCTTAAGGGATGAAGAGAGTGTGAGAAAAGCCCTGAGGGTACGAGAGGAATATTGTGATGGATCAGGAGCACACATAAACAAGGAAAAAACGGAATACATGCGGGTGGGAAACGTAAGTGTGTTGCCTAACGAAATTCCTTTTAAAGAAAGCATTAATAGTCTTAAAACATTGGGCATACGCATTGTGCTTGACGAGATAAGGGACAGAGCCATGATATGGGAATAAGTTGTAAAGGGAATGGAGAAAAGACTAATTTTTTGGAAAAGGAGAAACTTAAAGGTGAGGTGAAACGTTTTAGTGCTTAATTCTTTGTTTTTAGCAAGTATGTGGTATGTTTTAAGCGTCATCAGTTTACCTCTGTGGGTGATTAAAAAATATAATAAAAAGATGTGTTTTGGATTTGTTATGGGACGGTAAACCGTCTAGGATTGACTATGATACACTGATCGGGAGAGTGGAGGAGGGGGGGCTTGGTTTATTGAATTCTTACATAAGGCTGAAAGGACCAAGGGTTAAAACGGTTAAAAGATTTTCAAATGTTGGAAAACAGAGTTTGAGGACAACAATGACACACTTCATAAGAAACAGACGACAGTGTGGGTTGGGGCTCTCAATTTTGTGTATGAAGACGAAAGAACATATGAGAACGAGGATGCCAGAATTTTACAGGGAAATACTAAGATCTTGGAGTGACTTTTTAAAGCATGTACATTTTGAGCCAACTGGGGGGGACAGGTTTTAGAACAATCGTTATTTTTAATTCCGAGAATCGCTTTTAATGGGCAAATGATGTGTTTTAAAAACTGGTATGAAGCGGGTGTAAGGACAAGTTAAGGACATTTTATTCGAAGTGATACCTGGGTTTTTCCCAGCTCAAACAATCGTAGACGCACTGGTTAAAATGGATGAAGTGGAAAGCAAAATAACGGTGGGGGAAAATGTGACAAATTAAAAGAGGCAATCCCTGATGACTGGATAAAAATGGTTGATGGGTATGAAGAGCAGAACGATACGGAAATATCAGAAATGTATTTGTAAACAGAGAAGGAAAACGTCCTGTTGTCCGCACGTGCTCTAAAAGTGTTTTATTCTGTTTTAAGACACGCGGCATTCATGAAGCCTAAAGCTAACGACGACTGGGCAAGACTGTTTCCGGAGCTCGGTATTAATGAAATATGGAAAGACGTGCGATGACAATTTAAAGTCTTGAAAATGTTGACATCCTTTTAAGACACAATTGAGTGTTTAATGAAATGAGGCTGTATAAAATTGGAATGACTGAAGATGCTCAATGAAAATTGTGTATGGCTGAAGACGAATGAACATTGCACATGTTTCTTAAATGCAAAGATCTTGAGTGTTTTCATTTAGAAATGAGAGATTGTAGGAGGTTTCCTGTGTGGTCATAGTGTGACACAGCCTGTGTGGGGAACAGAATTTCTGTTTGGGTATAGGGGTAAAATGGGAAACAGGCGTGCACTGATTTGTTTTCTGGCAGTTGCGAGATACACTGTGTGGTGTAGGAAAACAAGAACTCAGCATGTGTAGCTTTTATCATCAGAAACCGACTCTTTTCCTCCAAGTGTTGTATGATTATTTTATTATGACGGATCAACCTGAGATGTTTGATGAATTGTTTGGATATGGCAGTCCATATATTGACAGTTCCTGGAACGGTTTTACTTTAATTTTACACGATTGCATTTAATTAATTTGGGTGTTTGTATTTATAGTTTTAAATGTTTATAGCCTTGTATTTACCATACATTATATTGTTGTATACGTACAGACGATTTTGAATGCGTTCTTCTGAATGGGAAGGGTAATGGATGACAAATGAGAACACTGAAGTTGGAAATTACACGGAGACTTCAAAAAAATCATATTTAAATAGAGTTTTAAAAGTTTGTTGCATATACCTATGTTAATAATGTAATGTTTTTTTCTGAAAGAATGTTTCTTGAAAATGTTAGTAATGGGATGGATTTTTGTATTAATAAAGACAAAAAAATAGGCGCGTGCGTGCGTGTTTAGAACAGACAGACAGAAACAGGCTGCAGAAGTATACATGTAACACGGACGCACTTTCTTAGCTTGAAAAAATACTCGTCTTTTTTTCACTTTATTTCTCTCCCCCCCCCCACCCCCCCCACCCCCCAAATGTTTTGTCACGTGATGCTCTATTACACTGTGTTGCAATATTACGTGTTAGGCTAAACGCTGCTCAGTCCCGCTGGAGGAGTTGGATGGGGTCGTTTGCGCTGACAAAGAAGAGGAATGAGTGAAGGAGCGAGATAAATTGTCATTTTATTGAGAGAGTGGGGAGAGATGTTATTGCATTGAGAGAAGGGGCCAAAAAGGGAGAAAAAAGGTATGTGAAGACGGTCAAGTGCAGTGTGTGCTTTGAAGAAGTTGTTGCAGCCCCGCAGGTGCTCTGTGACATCATAGTGTGGCAACGTAAGTCAGGTGCGGTGTCGCCGGTAAATGCTTGTATTTGGCCGCGTGTATTGGTGGCGGTGAGTACACCGAGCGAGGAAGAAGTCGGAAGGTAAACGGGGAGCCTTTGCTCACCTTCAAATAGCGCTTCTGCCGCTGCAGCACCCGCTTACGGCCATACCACCCTGAGGACGCCCGATCTCGGAGGCTTCGCAGGGTCGTGCTTGGTTAGTACTAGGATGGGAGACCGCCTGGGAATGTCAAGTGGACGACAGAAGAATTGATAGAAAAATTCAAAATGGATGCAGGAGTTGACATTACGGAGGAGGAAGTGCAAAAATTCAAAGGTAAGTGTTTACTGGGTGAACAGATGAAATCTTAATATGAGCAATTTGGCTTTCAAAATGGATTAGCTCGCTTTCATTAGCTCGATTGCATGCTACCGTTAGCTACGGGTTTCGCTAAGGTTACCATCATTAAGTAGCTTACGTTATCATGTCTTGCTAATAAATTGATCGTTGATATTGATACAAGTCTATTTAACATTTTGAAGTGACAGATTATGAAAGATTGGCTTGTGTTCTGACTCTAAATTTGTAGCCTATGTAGCTAGTAGTTCAAGCTAATACTGTGGTTCTGAGTCGACAGCCGTTGTTAGGCAACCTGTTAAAACCAGAGATGCATTTCAGCTAGAAAAATGAGCCACAGCGCCAGCTTTTTAATACGATTTCATAACAGGCTTGTACTGTAAGTCTTAATAAGATCAAGATCAACTGATATGATCAAATGACCAATTGAAGTGAAAAGATCGTTGAACCAAACTAACTCCCGCTCCTGCAATCCTTCGTCGTACCATTGGAGACCTAAAACTTTCCCCTTCATCTCCAGTGGTAAGATAAGCGATTGAAAACGGCAGGGAAAAAAGACGAATGGACCGATCAGTTAGCTATATACAAGCACACTACTTAGGTAATTAATATATTTATAATGCGAACAAGTAGGGAAATACGTTTTTTCCGTTATGTTGCGCGTGACTTAAACAGACGCCTGTGTTCTGTCATTGAATCGATAGCGTGAAAACTGCGAGAGTAGAAAGGGCTGCAAAAACGACGGGGATAATCATAATGAGAAAAGACGAATATTAACAGGAAGTAGAAACAGCGCCAGAACTGCAACACCGTCTTACCACTCAATTATGAGAACAATTGTGTGACCTGAACACTTTCATGATGTACTGATTCTCCATTGCGATGTGTTTTAGATAATGATGGAGAGACAGTGGACTGTGGCCTTACCGAAGCTGTGATTGCTTATCTCTTCGACAAATCATTCAAAAAGCAATGAAAGTTCCGAGATTTTGTGGATCGTTACAAAGAGGTAACCCTCAGTGTGAAAGTGGTGACATCAGATGTGGAACTTCTGCCTCAGCAATCAGTTGAAGCTCCTGCCTCCTCAACAAATGAAAAGTAGGGGTTGAATATTCTGTTCAGTTACTAAATGCAGAGTACTTAATGGGTGCCAGATTTCATTAGTTTATCACTTGGTTTGCTGAATTATTAGCTGGGCAGTGTAGCCTGATTTCATTTTAATGAGGCTGCACGTTATGTATTTCATAATCCTCACTATACTGATCCATCTAAATCCCAACAGTATTGTCTTTTTTGTGATATTGGTTTTCCAGTATGTGAAATCAGATGACTTTTGCTACTTTGAAGTGTGGAGTCAGCCTGTCAAACACTTCCAGCCATTATTTCCGTTCCACATTTCCCAGATGATGTGCAGCGCCAGCTGGATGCCAAAGAACCACACAACTGTCGGAACTTTGTATGCGATGACGGCACAGTACACAATGTAAGTGTCACCAGACTTCAGAAGGCCGAAAATGATCTTTTTCGTTCAACCAATAGGGTTTTACTTCATTTAGAGAGCTTTGCTTTGGCCTAACTACAAATAGAAAATTTAAACTGCATGAAACAACACAATATTATTTAAGTAATTGACATGAGCTGTTGACTAACAGCGTGTGTACACCGCTCTAATGTTATATATGGTTGTTGACGTGACTTATTTATGGTCTGTTGATTTCAGATGGTTAGCCTTTGGTCTTGTCATATGTTAAAGAGAGAGAAAAGCTTACAGCACCTGGTATTCCCAGGCGGTCTCCCATCCAAGTACTAACCAGGCCCGACCCTGCTTAGCTTCCGAGATCAGACGAGATCGGGCGTGCTCAGGGTGGTGTGGCCGTAAGCGAATGCAGTGGTGGCACAAGCGCTATTTCAAGGTGAGCACAGGCTCCCTGTTTGCCTTACGACTCCTGCCTCGCTTTTAGACTCAAGAGAAAACTACAACAGAACGTGCACCGCTTGTGGATGACATGGCAGTTAGAAGGTACAAAGAGAAGTTTGGCCAGTCAATGAAGTCCAAGGTCATGGATGGATCGTCAGATGTGTGTCATAAACGGGCAAAGGCACCATCAGTAAGCTAGCTACATTCATTTTTTTACCATTTCGTGTTGGCCTTTTTCATTGTATTCAATTACACAAAATATTGATTGGAGATTGGACAATACTCTGTAGTAGTGAAAGTATTAAAATTGTGTGTTTGTTCCTGTGCGGCTGATCTTTTGTCTGAAAACTGAGTTGGCCATCCTCGAGTGGTTGAACGCTTACAAAGGGGTCTGTTTGTTTTGTAGAGGATATCTTTTTATTGTGTCCTGTAAAACTTTGCAAGACTTGCCCCCATATAGTGTGTTTGATGGGTGTCATGTTTTATGTTTTTTATCTTTTAGGGAGGGAATTTCTGTTGAGGACCTTTTGAAGAAAGTAAGTCGAAATTTGGCTGCTAGAGGTTTGAAGGGGGTGGATTTGGTGTTCCTCTTGTCTTTCCAGAGCATTCATCTCCCGTGATCTCTGGTCTTTCTGCTGACACACTAAACTGTGAATTCCAGCACAGAAATATTGTAATTGTTTTCTCTTTTTTCAATCGGCTTTTTGCTGAGGTGGACCGCATTCACCCTACAGCAATCCCTGTGTATCAGCGCATCCGGGAGAATTTTACAGCTGTGCTTCCTAAGCTTCTAAATTTGGTCAAGGACACATTGCCACTTAGAAAATTGTACATGGAGGCAAGAGAGGATTCCCTGGCAGAGGAGCATACAGGTAGTGATTACCTCAACATAACAATAAAATTATGGTGTTCCAAGACAGTTGTAACTGACCAAGATTAAACTAATAATTCTGTTTCTTTAAGCCATTGACTTCAGGGGTGAATTTTTCCTCCTGCCTCCCATCTTCAAGGAGAAGACTGAAAATGTAATTATTCTTGGAGAGGTAGGTAACCAGTGCCTCAGACACACATCAGATGTGGTCAAGGTTGTACATTGCTACTGCTCCTGATCGTTTTTCATAATAAGTATAATCATGTTTCTTCCTCTACTCCCTCTTGTTAGGGTGAGCCAACCACACCCTACCCTACCATTCAGCTGAGCGACCAGGATTGAAAGACCACCATTGGCGGCAAAGATCAAAGTCGAAGGAGTTGAGGTGTGGTCTTGTACTGGAGTTGATGAGGCCTTCATCGCAGCCTTTTGTATGTATTTTGTATTCAATATGGAATACCCTGCCCATCTGAAAAACACTATGACCTTCCTCCAGAGGAGCGTTGCTCAAATAGTGGAGAATGGAGACAAACTGTCAACACCTGTGACTCGTGTTATTAACCTCCTATGCTGAACATTATGCCACCAGCGCACCAGTGTACTAAGTGTTTACGGAAAACTTTCACCCTTGCAAATCTTACCTCTTGTAATGAGATTAGTAAATCTGTGAAGCTCATAAACAAAAGCATAGAACTATTCAAGAGATCCATGATGAACTGAAACACTTGTGCATTGGGAAAAATGACAAAGCGAACAAGCCAGTGCCATTAACTGCAAATATTTGTCAAAATTCTTCTGTTGTTGGTTCAGCTTGCCAGAAATGGTTCCTGTTCAGACTGTTGCCTGTTTTAATGGCCCACTGTGTTCCTCCTGGTAGTGCATACTGCCATGAGTACTTGCCCCGCCAAGAAATTGTAGATATTGGTCTGGCTTCACAAGTGAAAAAAGATGACCTTGCGACTTTGAAAATACTTGTGCATGAATTCCTGACTGAGATGACTGCAGTTTTTGGAAACGTAATAACACCTAAATATCATTATTTAATACACTATTCCAGACTAATTTTAATGTATGCTCCTCTTTGTTCCTTGTGGTGTATGAGATTTGAAAGTAAACGCTGATATTTTAAGGATATAGCAAATGTAGGAGTTTTGTAAATATTGCTAAGTCTCTCAGTAGTCATCATCAGTTGAAGCAGTGTTGGGAGTTTTCTTCAAGTTTCTTTGGTGAATCTGAAAAGTCTTGTAGCAAATGTATAAGCACACCGTGTTCATCACTACCCGTAGACCTACAGAATACCCTGAAAGCACATGACAGCCTTAGAGATGTGCAGTTTGAGGGAAAGGTGCTTCAGCGTGTTTCATGCTTATCTGCTAACAATGTTAAGTATGCTCTTAATGATGTTTTTGTTATTGGTCATGTGCATACTGAAAAAGTTCCATAATTTTGGAGGGTTAAATACATACTCAGTATTGACACTGTATGGGTTCTATGTGGAAAAATGTTGGGTCTTCTGTTTTTTGACAATCATTTCCGTGCATACCGTGTCAACTTTGACAAAGAGTGGGCGTTGTTAAATCCAGGAGATGGGTTAGACCATCAGGCTCTGGATATGTATTCAATTGGTTTTAATGACAATGATTTTTGTACATGAGCTGTTTTACATATTTTTATCTGACAAACTTGTATTTTCAGTTAAGCCCCAAATTATTCATACCCGTACCAAATTTGTAGCAAATGTATTTAAATCGAAATTCGGCATGGTTATGAATAATTTTGGGCTTAACTGTATGTGATGTACTGTATGTGTTTTTGTATATTTTTAACATTTTTAACAAAAAGTGTTTTTTGTAACTTGCTGAATAAAAGTGTTGAATATAGTTTTTGGTAGTGCATATATTTGAGGTATACTTTTGCCACCTCAATTTGTCACCGGTTTTGTACCCTTTAAAGGACAGATTGGTACTTTTTTAAGGGTACAACTTGGTACTACTATATAGAGATAGATTATGGTCATTGGAGGTTCCAAAGTGTTCCTTAATGGGTACAAATGACTAGGGTAGAAAAAAGTACTCACTTAGATGGGTACATTATGGTACTTCAGAATGGTACTGCCCCAGCGACAAGCATTTGTACCCACCTAGATGCACAGTGGTATCTCTTTTTCTGAGCAATCTGGGTGACTTTCATTTGGTATTCTCTTTCTGACTCTATCTCTCTGACTCTGTCTCTGTCTGTGTCTCTCTTTCTGTGCGTGCATGTTTAGAGCAGACAGACGGCAACAGGCAGCAGAAGTATACCTTATTATAGAAGTATAAATTTAGACAGTTACTCAGAGACGGAAGCTTGGCCCCAGGTGTGGCCCGGGGGACTTCATAGCGCCCCCATATGGCATTGAGTCTTGTGCCCGGCATGTAGTTTCACCTACATGCACCAAATTTTGTAGTCATGTGGGTCTCCCCGAGACGAACAAATGTGCATTTACATTGTATGAGCCCTTGCCAACAGAGAGGGAGTTATTTTGGATCTTGTGCGTTTTGACACACGCTACATTTTGACATACTCCTCCTGGACGGTTTATTGGATCCATGTCAAATCTGCTATGTATGATGTCAAGATGTTGCAGATTTTAAATTGCTGAGGGATTTTTGATATCTTGCAAGGTGTTGAAATGGTGAAATGATGAATTTGTAAGTCTTGCCACGCACGACAGCAATGTGTCATAAATTCTCCTTGCTTTGCTTGAAACTTCACAGGTCATTGGTTATGATGGTTATGACGATATCCACATGCCCAGAGTGACACCCTGGTATAGCGCCACCATCTGGCAATAGAAAGAGTGGCTTTTTCACCCATCTCAGCTATAGTGCTCCTAGACGGTTCATGGGATTCCTTTCAGATTTGGTGTACATGAAATCACGGGTGTCCTGATTTTATACTGTGAAGGGATTTTTGATACGTTGAACAGTGTAGCCATGGGGATAAGATGAATTTGGGCACTTTTGAACAGATTTTTGACCGGCTTCACCAGTCTGATGAGTGACAGGATGTTTAACCAATCAAATTATGAGTTATAGCGTGGGGGTTGTATTGAGATGTTACGTCATTATGTATCCTTCGCGACATTCTGACAAGAGCAGCGGCCATGTTTGTTTAAGTGTTTTTAGCACGTTAGCCGGGTTGCTAATTTACCCATATCGGGAGGTATTTTGCGTGCTTAGTAAAAAAACGAAATCTTTTAATTATGATGTTGTGTTAATGTGGTGATTAAGTCAGGGATAATGGCGGACGAGCTGTCTCTATCTAAAAATTTTGGATGAGTCGTAAGCAAACTCAGCTTCGAGTCGCGGTGTAGCGAACTCACCCGTGTCGGAAAGCATTACGCATGCTTACTAAGAAACGAGCTCCGAGTGGCCTTTTACGAAAAGCAGGCATCGTATTTTGTTATTTCGGTTAATTGTGGTGTTGTGTTAATTTCGTGATTGGGATGAAGGTTTACGACCTGTCGAAATATTGGACGTGGCGCAGGGAAATTCCGCTGGAAGTCGTGGAATTAAGCTCTTTCACTATACATTTAAACCTATGCATTTACACCTGCGTGCTTAAACAGGAAATGTTACTGTTACTCTTAAAAAGCCCAGTTGTTTTTGGTACTACATTTGGCAGAAAAATGATCCAGTTGATAAGCCCGAATCCTTTTAGCTGTCGCCATGACCATGTAGCCTGATGTCGTGATCCACAACACTCGTCGTTAATGTCAACATATTTCAGTACAAAACACCATTGTCTCTAATGAACACGATATGTTTGGATGTTTAATTACTGTCGAATTCAGAGTGGATGATCATTAAAGCTAATCTAAATGAAGGAATGATTAGCATGTTATGCTAGCCCACGGTGTACTTAAAACGTAGGCTACAGCTGAAGCTGTAACATTAGGTTGCTATGGTATCTAACAGCAAACTGAGGCAGCTGAGGCTGTAACATTATCTTGCTATAATATGCGAACTATGCCTATGCTGTTAGCTTAGTCACGTCTTCGGGATATTGTGATTAGGATTGCTAAATTAGCTTCTATTCCAGTACATGACAATTTTAAGCAATGAGAGTGTGACGAGTCTGTTTACTTCATGTAGCCTACGCTTTAGGGCCGTCAGTTTTATTGTTCGATAGACAAGTCGCCGCTGTCCCAGGCATGTAATGAATAACCTCGCGTTATGATGTGTAACTTTTTCTATTTGTATTTTCGCATGGTCAATGAATTGTTAATGACGTTGAACATACAGTGTAGCAAATAAAAACCTATTATTCACAGTGGTTCTGTTCACATTGCAAATGTGCTCCTAACTTTACAATCTTTAACATTGCATGTAGTGTGACGTGGCACAAAGGGGATGTGGTAGTTCATTACACACTCGCTCATGAAGGTTAAACTGCACAAAATGTTTAGAATCTCAGCATTATGACTTACATGCCAAAACTGTGTCCTTATAGGCTACTGGATACACAAAAACTGATACTTCCGATGTTTCAAACGGTTCAAAACGTTTTTAAGCACACGCATATTAAGTAAGGGCAATGTCTGAAAATGACATATTACATGCAATTCAGCATCCTGCAGGGAAACATCCTGCATGGCTTTGTTTTACCAGGAGAATGAAGCCATAGGGCTCTTCTGTTAGGTAGTTTACTACTTACTCTGAGTTAAATGAATCAGAACTTACCTGGACAAGCCAGTTTCCTCGCTTCGTAGCACAGCCCTCAGATCTGAGTGCATTGTTGGATGACAAAATCCAACACGGGTCACGAATCGCCTTCGATGCAAGGGCCCGCCATCGCCGCTTGCAGCTATATTTAATTGTGTTCCGTGATGCTGTATTACACTGTATTGCAATGTAAGGTGTTATATGATGCTCAGTCCCGTTAGAGGAGTTGGATGGGGTCGTTTGCGCTGAGAAAGAAGAGGAATGAGTGAAGGAGCGAGATAAATTGTCATTTTATTGAGAGAGTGGAGAGAGATGTTATTGTATTGAGAGAAGGGGCCAAAAAGGGAGAAAAAAGGTATGTGAAGACGGTCAAGTGCAGTGGCTTTGAAGAAGTTGTTGCAGCCCTGCAGGTGCTCTGTGACATCACAGTGTGGCGACGTAAGTCAGGTGCGGTGTAGCCGGTAAATGCTTGTATTTGGGCGCGTGTTTTAGTGGCGGTGAGCACTCAGAGCGAGGAAGGAGTCGGAGGGCAAACGGCGGAGCCCTTGCGCAGCCTTAAATAGCGCTTCTGCCGCTTCAGCACTCGCTTACGGCAATGCCACCCTGAGCTCGTCCAATCTCGGAAGTTTAGCAGGGTCGGGCTTGGTTAATACTTGGATGGGAGACCGCATCGCAATACCAAGTGCTGTAAGCTTTCCTTTTTTCTCTCTGTTCCCTGTCTTCGTCTCTCTGCTGGCAATCTGGGTGACTTCCATTTCGTACTCTCTCTCTCTCTCTCCCCCTGACTGTCCGACGACTGTGTCGCTGTGCGTGCGTGAGTGTTTAGAGCAGACAGACGGCAACAGGCTGCGGAAGTATAGCCTACCTGTAGCATGGAAGCAGTTTCTTAGTTTGGAAAGAAATGATGGCTAGATGGTGTGCCGAGTGGATTTTATAAGGCTTTTAGAAATGTTTTAGTCCTTGTCTTATTTGGGGGTTTTAGCGACATTATTTATGTAGGAGAGTTGAGCTCTACCATGAAAAGAGGAATGTTTGAAATACTATTTAAGAAAAATGGAGATGCCTCAGATCTTAAGAATTACAGACCCCTTAGTATGCTGAACACAGATTATACAATATTGGCGAAAGTGGCAAATAGGTTAAAGAAAGTGCTTCCAAACATTCTAACGACCAGCCAAGCGTACTCGGTTCTAGGAAAAGACATCTCAGACACCGCATTAAATATAAGCGACACAGTGTGGTACGTGCAACACGAACAGAAAAGTGGATATCTGATCAGCCTGGACTTCGAAAAAGCGTTTGAGTTGAGCATCAATATTTATTTGATATTTGAAAGAAATTTTGTTTTGGGGAATACTTTTTAAAATATTTGAAATGTCTCTACTCTGATATTGTTAGTTTGGTGAAGTTCAATGAATTTTTATCTGACGTTATTCCAATTACGCGTTCAATGAGGCAGGGGTGTCCGCTGTCTGCACTGCTTTACTCCATCGTGGCCGAGCCGCTAGGCTTTGCACTTAGTGCGGACAACAAGATAAGAGGAATACGGTTTGAAGACTCAGACGAAAAAATAAAATATTCCAATATGCTAATGACATAACGCTGATCTTAAGGGATGAAGAGAGTGTGAGAAAAGCCCTGAGGGTACTAGAGAAATATTGTGATGGATCAGGAGCACACATAAACAAGGAAAAAACGATATACGTGCGGGTGGGAAACGTAAGTGTGTTGCCAAACGAACTTAACTTTAAAGAAAGCATTAATAGTCTTAAAACATTGGGCATACGTGTTGGGCTTGACGAAATAAGGGACAGAGCCATGATATGGGAAGACGTTGTAAAGGGCATGGAGAAAAGAATAATGTTTTGGAAAAGGAGAAAAGTAAAGCTGAGGGGAAAAGTTTTAGAACTTACTACATTTTTGCTAAAAACAAAGAATTATGTTTTAAGAGTCATGAGTTTACCTCTGTGGGTGATTAAAAAAAAAAGAAGAAAAAGATGTGGAAATATCAAAAATGTATTTGTAAACAGAGAAGGAAAACGTCCTGTTGTCCGCATGTGCTCTAAAAGTGTTTTATTCTGATTTTAGACACGCGGCATTTATAAAGCCTAAAGCTAACGACGACTGGGCAAGACTGTTTCCGGAGCTCGGTATTAATGAAATATGGAAAGACGTGCGATGACAATTTAAAAGTCCGAGTCTTGAAAATGTTGACTTCCTTTTAAGACACAATTGAGTATTTAATGAAATGAGGCTGTATAAATTGGAATGCCTGAAGATGCTAAATGTAAAGTGTGCATTACTGAAGACGGAAGAACATTGCACATGTTTCTTAAATGCAAAGATCGTGAGTGTTTTCAATTAAAAATGAGAAAGGTTGTAGAAGGTTTCCTGTGTGGTCATAGTGTGACACAGCCTTAGCGGGAAACAGTATTTCTGTTTGGGTATAGGGGTAAATGGGAAACAGGCGTGCACTGATTTTGTTTCTGGCAGTTGGGAGATACACCGTGTGGTGTAGGAAAACAAGAACTCAGCATCTGTAGATTTTATCATCAGAAACTGACTCTTTTCCTCCAAGTGTTGTATGATTATTTTATTATGACGGATCAACCTGAGATGTTTGGATATGGCAGTCCATATGTTGATAGTTCCTGGATTTAATTAATTTGGGTGTTTGTATTTATAGTTTTAAATGTTTATAGCCTTGTATTTACAAATACATTATATGTTTGTATACTTACAGACGATTTTGAATGCATTCTTCTGAATCGGAAGGGTAATGGATGACATGAGAATTATATTTAAATAGAGTTTTAAAAGTTTGTTGCATATACCTATGTTAATAATCGAATGTTTTTTTTTTTCTAAAAGAAGGTTTCTTGAAAATGTTAGTAATTTTTTTATTAATAAAGCCAAAAAAAGGAGGCGTACTCGATATCGGAAACAGGCTGCAGAAGTAGGGTATACCTGTAGCACGGATGCGTTTTCTTAGCTTGGAAAAATACTCGTCTTTTTTTCACTCTCTTATTTTTTTCCCCCAAATGTTTTGTCACATGATGCTGTATTACACTGTGTTGCAATATGAAGTGTTATATGATGCTCAGTCCCGTCGGGGGAGTTGTAAGGGGTCGTTTGCGCTAAGAAAGAAGAGGAAAGAGTGAAGGAGCGCGATAAATTGTCATTTTATTGAGAGAATGGAGAGAGATGTTATTTTATTGAGAGAGTGGGCCAAAAAAGGAAGAAAAAAGGTATTTAAAGACGGTCAAGTGCAGTGTGTGCTTTGAAGAAGTTGTTGCCATCCTGCAGGTGCTCTGTGACGTCATAGCGTGGCAACGTAAGTCAGGTGCGGTGTCGCCGGTAAATGCTTGTATTTGGCCGTGTCTTTTGGTGGCGGTGAGCACACCGAGCGAGGAAGAAGTCGGAAGGCAAACGTTGGAACCCTTGCTCAGCCTTAAACATCGCTTCTGAAGCTGCAGCACCCGCTTACGGCCATGCCACCCTGAGCACGCCCGATCTCGGAAGCTTAGCAGGATCGGGCTTGGTTAGTACTTGGATGGGAGACCGTCTGGGAATGCCAGTTGGACGACAGAGGAATTAATGGAAAAATTCAAAATGGAAGGAGGAGTTGACATTACGGAGGAGGAAGGGCAAACATTCAAAGGTAAGTATGTACTGGGTTAACATATGAAATCTTAATATGGGCAATTTGGCTTTCAAAATGGATTAGCTAGCTTGTCAGATTGAATGCTACAGTTAGCTATGGATTTAGCTACGGTTACCATCATTAAGTAGCTAACGTTATCATGTGTTGCTAATAAATTGATAGGTGACACTGATACAAGTCTATTTAAGATTTTGAAGTGAAAGATTATGAAAGATTGGCTTGTGTTCTGACTCTAAATGTGTAGCCTATGTAGCTAGTAGTTCAAGCTAATTCTGTGGCTCTGAGTCGACAGACGTTGTTAGGCAACCTGTTAAAACCAGAGATGCATTTCAGCTAGAAAATGCGAATGTGTTGAGCCGCAGCATCAGCTTTTTGATAAGATTTCATTACAGGCTTGTGCTGTAAGTCTTAATATCAGTTGATCATGATCATATTATCAACGAATTGAAAAGATCGTTGAATCCAACTGACTGCCGCTCCTGCAATCCTTCGTCGTACCACTGGAGACCTAAAACTTTCCCCATTCATCTCCAGTGGTAAGATAAGCGATTGAAAACAGCAGTGAAAAAAAGACGAATGGACCGATCAGTTAGCTGTATACAAGCACACCACTAAGGCAATTAATATATTTATAGGGCGAACAAGTAGGGAAATACGTTTTTTTCCGTTATGTTGCGCGTGACTTAAACAGACGCCTGTGTTTTGTCATTGAATCGATAGCGTGAAAACTGCGAGAGTAGATAGGGCTGCAAAAACGACGGGGATAATCATAATAAGAAAAGGAGAATATTAACAGGGAGTAGAAACAGCGCAAAAACTGTAACACCGTCTTACCACTGAAATAGGAGAACAAACTGTGTGACGCAATCATAATGATAAAACATGAAACCGCTTTGCTGCACTGGTTTTGTTTGAATACAAGTCTGTGTAATTTTCCAAATTCCTCTGTTTTTTTTTTATTTCCAATTCATTTATCGTCATATACTTGCTGTTATTACGACCTGAACACTTTCGTGATATACTGGTTATCCATTGCGATGTGTTTTAGGTAATGATGTTGAGACAGTGGACTGTGGCCTTACTGAAGTTGTGATTGCTTATCTCTTCGACAAATCATTCAAAAAGCAATGAAGGTAACCCTCAATGCGGAAGTGGTGACATGAGATTTGGAACTTCTGCCTCAGCAATCAGTTGAAGCTCCTGCCCCCTGAAGAAATGAAAGGCAGAGGTTTAATATTCTGTTTAGTTACTAAATGCAGAGTACTTAATGACATTCAAGACAGAATGTGCACCGCTTGTTGATGACATGGCAGTTAGAAGGTACAAAGAGAAGTTTGGCCAGTCAAGGAAGTCCAAGGTCATGGATGGATCGTCGGATGTGTGTCATAAACGGGCAAAGGCACCATCAGTAAGTTAGCTACATTCATTTTTTTACCATTTCGTGTTGGCCTTTTTCGTTGTATTCAATTACACAAAATATTGATTGGAGCTTGAACAATACTCTGTAGTAGTGAAAGTACTAAAATTGTGTATTTTTTCCTGTGCGGCTGATCTTTTGTCTGAAAACTGAATTGGCCATCCTCGAGTGCTTGAACACTTACAGAGGGGTCTGTTTGTTTTGTAGAGGGTATCTTTTTATTGTGTCCTGTAAAACTTTGCAAGACTTGCTCCCCTATAATGTGTTTGATGGGTGTCATGTTTTATGTTTTTTATTTTTCACTAAGGAATTCCATGTTGTTGGGGAAGACTGTACCTCCACTGAGGCCCGTGTCAAGGTTATTACTTGAGCAGTACAAGAGGATGCAACCTGATGAGGCCATTGTGAAAGACCACATGAGTAGAAGTTTCGCATGGAGGCGTGCGGAGGGAATTTCTGTAGAGGACCTTTTGAAAAAAGAAGTCGGAATTTGGGTGCTAGAGGTTTGAAGGGGGTGGATTTGGTGTTCCTCTTGTCTTTCCAGAACATTCATCTCTCCTGATCTCTGGTCTTTCTGCTGACACACTTAACTGTGAATTCCAGCACAGAAATATTGTAATTGTTTTCTCTTTTTTTAATCAGTTGTTTGC
Source organism: Chanos chanos (assembly GCF_902362185.1). Lineage (NCBI taxonomy): Eukaryota > Metazoa > Chordata > Actinopteri > Gonorynchiformes > Chanidae > Chanos > Chanos chanos. Next base: position 3,156,401 of record NC_044509.1, on the reverse strand, counting down.
TGAGGTGGACCGCATTCACCCTACAGCAATCCCTGTGTATCAGCACATCTGGGAGAACTTTACAGCTGTGCTTCCTAAGCTTCTAAATTTGGTCAAGGACACATCACCACTTTAAAAATTGTACGTTGAGGCAAGAGAGGATGCCCTGGCAGAGGAGCATGCAGATGGTGATTACTTCAACATAACAGTAAAATGTTGGTGTTCCAAGACAGTTGTAAATGACCACGGTTTAACTAATAATTCTGTTTCTTTAAGCCATTGACTTCAGGTGTGGATTTGTCCTCCTGCCTTCCATCTTCAAGGAGAAGACTGAAAATGTAATTATTCTTGGAGAGGTAGGTAACCAGTGCCTCAGACACACATCAGATGTGGTCAAGGTTGTACATTGCTACTGCTCCTGATCGTTTTTCATAATGTGTATAATCACGTTTCTTCTTCTACTTCTTCTTCTACACCCTCTTGTTAGGGTGAGCCACCCACACCCTACCCTACCCTACCATTCAGCTGAGCGACCAGGATTGAAAGACCACCATTGGCGGCAAAGATCAAAGTCGATGGAGTTGAGGTGTGGTCTTGTACTGGAGTTGATGAGGCCTTCATCGCAGCCTTTTGTATGTATTTTGTATTCAATATGGAATACCCTGCCCATCTGAAAAACACTATGACCTTCCTCCAGAGGAGCGTTGCTCAAATAGTGGAGAATGGAGACAAACTGTCAACACCTGTGACTCGTGTTATTAACCTCTTTTGCTGAACATTATGCCACCAGCGCACCAGTGCACTAAGTGTTTACGGAAAACTTTCACTCTTGCAGAATTTACCTCTTGTAATGAGATTAGTAAATCTGTGAAGCTCATAAACAAAAGCATAGAACTGTTCAAGAGATCCATGATGAACTGAAACACTTGTGCATTGGGAAAAATGACAAAGCGAACAAGCCAGTGCCATTAACTGAAAACATTTTTCAAAATTCTTCTGTTGTTGGTTCAGCTAACCAGAAATGGTTCCTGTTCAGACTGTTGCTTGTTTTAATGACATTTTTGTTATTGGTCATGTGCATACTGAAAAAGTTCCATTATTTTGGAGGGTTAAATACACACTCAGTATTGACACTGTATGGGTTCTATGTGGAAAAATGTCGGCTCTTCTGTTTTTTGACAATGATTTCCGTGCATACCGTGTCAACTTTGACAAAGAGTGGGCGTTGTTAAATCCAGGAGATGGGTTAGACCATCAGGCTCTGGATATGTATTCAATTGGTTTTAATGACAATGATTTTTGTACATGAGCCGTTTTACATATTTTTATCTGAAAAACTTGTATTTTCAGTTAAGCCCAAATTATTCATACCCGTACCAAATTTGTAGCAAATGTATAAGCACACTACAAATCCGAATTTAGCATAGGTATGAATAATTTTGGGCTGTACTGTATGTGATGTATGTGTTTTTGTATATTTTTAGCATGTTTAATGTCACAAAAAGTGGTTTTTCTAACCTGCTGAATAAAAGTGTTGAATATAGTTTTTGGTAGTGCATATATTTCAGGTATACTTTTGCCATCTTAATTTGTCACTGGTTTTGTGAAGGCGGTCAAGTGCAGTGTGTGCTTTGAAGGTGCAAGGCCCTATTGTTTTCATAAGGATTATTATTCTTTTTCTTTTTCTTGAAGACTTGGCCATTTTTTAGGTGGTTCTCATGAACGAAAACTCATGAAATTCCGTACACACATCAGTGCTTGTGACAGTTACTCAGAGACGGAGGCTTGGCCCCAGGTGTGGCCTGGGGGACTTTGTAGCGCCCCCATATGGCATTGAGTCTTGTGCCTGGCCTGTAGTTTCACCTACATGCACCAAATTTTGTAGGCATGTGGGTCTCCCCAAAACGAACAAATGTGCATTAACATTGTATGAGCCATTGCCAACAGTTATTTAGGATCTTGTGCGTTTTGACACCCGTTACATTTTGACATACTCCTCCTAGACAGTTCGTTGGATCCATGTCAAATCTGCTATGTATGATGTCAAGATGTTGCAGATTTCAAATTGCTGAGGGATTTTTGATATCTTGCAAGGTGTTGAAATGGTGAAATGATGAATTTATATGTCTTGCCACGCAGGACAGCAATGTATCATAAATTTTCCCTGCATTGCTCAAAACTTCACATGTTATTGATTATGATGGTTATGACGATATCCACATGCCCGGAATGACACCTTGGTATAGCGCCACCATCTGTTAGTAGAAAGAGTGGCTTTTTCACCCATCTTGGCTGTTGTGCTCCTAGACGGTTCATGGGATTCCTTTCAGATTTGGTGTACATGAAATCACGGGTGTCCTGATTTTATACTGTGAAGGGATTTTTGATATGTTGAATAGTGTATCCATGGGGATAAGATGAATTTGGGCACTTCTGAACAGATTTTTGACCAGTTTCACCAGTCTGATGAATGACAGGATCGTTAACCTATCAAATTATGAGTTGTAGCGTGGGGGTTGTATTGAGATGTTGCGTCATGATGTACCCCTTTAGACATTCTGACAAGAGCAGCGGCCATGTTTGTTTAAGTGTTTTTAGCACGTTAGCTGCGTTGCTAATTTACCCATGTCGGAAGGTATTTTGCGTGCTTAGTAAAAAACGAACTCTAAGTTGTGATGTTAATCACCAAATTAACATAAGTCAGGGATAGTGGCGGACGAGCTGTCTCTATATAAAAAAATTGGATGAGTCGTAAGCAAACGCAGCTTCGAGTTGTTTCTGGTACGACATTTGGCAGAAAAATGATGCAGTAAAAAATGATCCAGTTGATAAACCTGAATCCTTTTAGCTGTCGCTGTGAGCATGTAGCCTGATATCATGATCCACAACACTCGCCGATTTAATCTCAACATATTTCAATACAAAACACCATTGTCTCAAATGAGCTTCTATTCCAGTACATGACAGTTTTAAGCAATGGGAGAATTGCTTAAGTCTGTTTACTTCAAGTAGCCTAGGCTTTATTGCCGTCACTTTTATTGTTCGAAAGACAAGTCGCCGCTGTCCTCGCTTTATGAATTGTAACTTTTTTTCTGTTTGTATTTTCGCTTGATCAATGAATTGTTAATGACGTTGAACATACAGTGTAGCAAATAAAAACTATTATTCACAGGCGTTCTGTCCACGATGCAAATGTGCCCCTAACTTTACAATCTTTAACGTTGCATGTAGTGTGATGCGACACAAAAGGGGTGTGGTAGTTCATTACACACTCGCTGATAAATTTTAAACTGCACGGAATGCAATTCAGCATCCTGAATGGAAACATCGTGCACGGCTTTGTTTTGCCAGGAGAATGAAGCCACAGGGCTCATCTGTTAGGTGGTTTACTACTTACTCCGAGTTAAATTAATCAGAGCACACCTGGACAAGCCAGGTACTTCGCTTCGTAGCACAGCCCTCAGATCACGGGTCACGAATCGCCTCGGGTGCGAGGGCCCGCAGTCACCGCTTGCGGCTATATTTAATTGTGTTCCATGATGTTGTATTACACTGTGTTGCAATGTGAAGTGTTATATGATGCTCAGTCCCGTTGGAGGAGTTGGATGGGGTCATTTGCGCTGAGAGAGAAGAAAGAGTGAAGAAGCGCGATAAATTGTCATTTTACTGAGAGAATGGAGAGAGATGTTATTTTATTGAGAGAAAGGGCGAAAAAAGTATGTGAAGACGGTCAAGTGCAGTGTGTGCTTTGAAGAAGCTGTTGCAGCCCTGCAGGTGCTTTATGACATAATAGTGTGGCGACGTAAGTCAGGTGCGGTGTCGCCGGTAAATGCTTGTATTTGGGCGCGTGTTTTGGTGGCGGTAATCACACCGGGCGAGGAAGGAGTCGGAAGGCAAACGGCGGAGCCCTTGCTCAGCCTTAAACATCGCTTCTGCTGCTACAGCACCCGCTTACGGCAATACCACCCTGAGCTCGCCCGATCTCGGAAGCTTAGCAGGGCTTTGTTAGCACTTGGATGGGAGACCGCCTGGGAGTACCAAGGGCTGTAAGCATTTTCTTTTTTCTCTCTCTTCTGTGTCTGTCTTCGTCTCTCTGCTGGCAATCCGGGTGACTTACATTTTGCTCTCTCTGGCTGATTGTGTCGCTGTGTGTGTGTGCGTGCGTGCGTATTTAGAGCAGACAGGCAGCAAAAGGCTGCCGAAGTATAGCCTACCTGGAGCATGGAAGCAGTTTCTTAGTTTGGAAAGAAATGATGGCTAGATGGTGTGCCGACTCGATTTTATAAGGCTTTTAGAAATGTTTTAGTCCTTGTCATATTTGAGGTTTTTGGCGACATTATTTATGTAGGAGAGTTCAGCTCTAGCATGAAAAGAGGAATGATCAAAATAGTAGGCTATTTAAGAAAAACGGAGATGCCTCAGATCTTAAGAATTACAGACCCCTTAGTATGCTGAATACAGATTATAAAATATTATAAAATATTGGCGAAAATGGCAAATAGGTTAAAGTGCTTCCAAATATTCTAATGACCAGCCAAGCGTACTCGGTTCTAGGAAAAGACATCTCAGACACTGCATTAAATATAAGCGACACAGTGTGGTACATGCAACACGAACAGAAAAGTGGATATCTGATCAGCTTGGACTTCGAAAAAGCGTTTGATAGAGTTCAGCATCAATATTTATTTGATATTTGAAAGAAATTTGGATTTGGGAAATACTTTTTAAAATGTTTGAAATGTCTCTACTCTGATATTGTTAGTTTGGTGAAGTGCAATGAATTTTTATCTGACGTTATTCCAATTACGCGTTCAATGAGGCAGAGGTGTCCCCTGTCTGCACTGCTTTACTCCATCGTGGCCGAGCCGCTAGGCTTTGCACTTAGTGCGGACAACAAGATAAGAGGAATACGGGTTGAAGACTCAGACAAGGAAAATAAAATATTCCAATATGCTGATGACACAGCGTTGATCTTAAGGGATGGAGAGTGTGAGAAAAGCTCTGAGGGTACTAGAGAAATATTGTGATGGATCAGGAGCACACATAAACAAGGAAAAAACAGAATACATGCGGGTGGGAAACGTACGTGTGTTGCCAAACGAACTTAATTTTAAAGAAAGCATTAATAGTCTTAAAACATTGGGCATACGTGTTGGGCTTGACGACATAAGGGACAGAGCCATGATATGGGAAGACGTTGTAAAGCGAATGGAGAAAAGAATAATGTTTTGGAAAAGGAGAATCTTAAAGCTGAGGGGAAAAGTTTTAGTACTTAATTCTTTGGTTTTAGCAAAAATGTAGTATGTTTTAAGAGTCATCAGTTTATCTCTGTGGGTGATTTAAAAAAAAAAAGAATAAAAAGATGTGTTTTCGATTTGTTATGGGACGGTAAACCGTCTGGGATTGTATATGATACACTGATCGGGAGAGTGGAGGAGGGTGGGCTTAGTTTATTGGGTCCTTACATAAGGCTGACAGGACTCAGGGTTAAAACGGTTAAAAGATTTTTAGATGTTGGAAAACAGAGCTGGAGGACAACAGTGACGTACTTCATAAGAAACAGACGACAGTGTGGGTTGGGGCTCTCAATGTTGTGTATGAAGACGAAAGAACATATGAGAACGGGGATGCCAGAATGTTACAGGGACATACTAAGATCTCGGAGTGACTTTTTAAAGCAGTATTAGCCTAATGAGAATGTTGACTTCCTTTTAAGACACAATTGTGTATTTAATGAAATGAAGCTGTATAAAATTAGAATGGCTGAAGATGCTCAATGTAAAGTGTGCATGGCTGAAGACGAAGGAACATTGCACATGTTTCTTAAATGCAAAGATCTTGAGTGCTTTCATTTAAAAATGAGAGATTGTAGAAGGTTTCCTGTGTGGTCATAGTGTGACACAGCCTGTGCGGGAAACAGTATTTCTGTTTGGGTATAGGGGTAAAATGGGAAACAGGGGTGCACTGAATTTTTTTCTGGCAGTTGCGACATACACCTTGTGGTGTAGGAAAACAAGAACTCAACATGTGTAGATTTTATCATCAGAAACTGACTCTTTTCCTCCAAGTGATGTATGATTATTTTATTATGACGGATCAACCTGAGATGTTTGATGAGTTGTTTGGATATGGCAGTCCATATATTGACAGTTCCTGGAACGGTTTTACTTTAATTTCACCCGATTGCATTTAATTAATTTGGATGTTTGTATTTATAGTTTTAAATGTTTATAGCCTTGTATTTACACATACATTATATGTTTGTATACTTACAGACGATTTTGAATGAATTCCTCTGAATGGGAAGGGTAATGGATGACAAATGAGAATTATATTTAAATAGAGTTTTAAAAGTTTGTTGCATATACCTATATTAATAATCGAAAGTTTTTTTTTTCTAAAAGAAGGTTTCTTGAAAATGGTAGTAATGAAATGGATTTTTTATTAATAAAGACATCTCGGAATCGTGCGTGCGTGTGTGCGTGTTTAGAGCAGACAGACGGAAACGGGGTGCAGAAGTATACCTGTAGCACGGACGCATTTTCTTAGCTTGGAAAAATACTCGTCTTTTTTTTTTTCCACTCTCTTATTTTTTTCCCCCAAATGTTTTGTCACATGATGCTGTATTACACTGTGTTGCAATATGAAGTGTTATATGATGCTCAGTCCCGTTGGGGGAGTTGTATGGGTCGTTTGCGCTAAGAAAGAAGAAAGAGTGAAGGAGCGCGATAAATAGTCATTTTATTGAGAGAGTGGAGAGAGATGTTATTTTATTGAGAGAAAGGGCCAAAAAGGAAGAAAAAAGGTATTTAAAAACTGTCAAGTGCAGTGTGTGCTTTGAAGAAGCTGTTGCAGCCCTGCAGGTGCTCTGTGACATCACAGTGTGGCAACGTAAGTCAGGTGCGGTGTCGCCGTTAAATGCTTGTATTTGGGCGCGTGTTTTGGTGGCGGTAATCACACCGGGCGAGGAAGGAGTCGGAAGGTAAACGGCGGAGCCCTTGCTCAGCCTTAAATAGTGCTTGTGCCGCTGCAGCACCTGCTTACGGCCATGCCACCCTGAGCACGCCCGATCTCGGAAGCTTAGCAGGGTCGGGCTTGGTTAGTACTTTGGATGGGAGACCGCCTGGGAATGTCAATTGGACGACAGAGGAATTAATGGAAAAATTCAAAATGGAAGGAGGAGTTGACATTACGGAGAAGGAAGGACAAACGTTCAAAGGAAAGTATGTACTGGGTTAACAGATTAAATCTTAATATGAGCGATTTGGCTTTCAAAATGGATTAGCTCGCTTGTCAGATTGAATGCTACCGTTAGCTATGGATTTCGCTAAGGTTACCATCATTAAGTAGCCAACGTTATCATGTGTTGCCAATAAATTGATAGGTGACATTGATACAAGTCTATTTAAGATTTTGAAGTGAAAGATTATGAAAGATTGGCTTGTGTTCTGACTCTAAATGTGTAGACTATGTAGCTAGTAGTTCAAGCTAATTCTGTGGTTCTGAGTCGACAGACCTTGTTAGGCAACCTGTTAAAACTAGATATGCATTTCAGCTAGAAAATGCGAATGTGTTGAGCCGCAGCATCAGCTTTTTAATCAGATTTCATAACAGGCTTGTGCTGTAAGTCTTAATATGATCACGATCAACTGATATGGTCAATTGAAGTGAAAAGATCGTTGAATCCAACTAACTGCCGCTCCCGCAATCCTTCGTCATACCACCGGAGACCTAAAACTTTCCCCATTCATCACTAGTGTTAAGATAAGCGAGTGAAAACGGCAGGGGAAAAGGCGAATGGACCGATCAGTTAGCTGTATACAAGCACACTACTAAGGTAATTAATATATTTATAGGGCGAACAAGTAGAGAAATACGTTTTTTTCCGTTATGTTGCGCGTGACTTAAAAAGACGCCTGTGTTCTGTCATTGAATCGATAGCGTGAAAACTGCGAGAGTAGAAAGGGCTGCAAAAACGGCGCGGATAATCATAATAAGAAAAGAAGAATATTAACAGGAAGTAGAAACAGCGCCAGAACTGCAACACCGGCTTACCACTCAATTATGAGAACAATTGTGTGACCTGAACACTTTCATGATATACTGATTATCCATTGCGATGTGTTTTAGATAGTGATGGAGAGACAGTGGACTGTGGCCTCATTAAAGCTGCGATTGCTTATCTCTTCGACAAATCGTTCAAAAAGCGATGAAGGTAACCCTCAATGTGGAAGTGGTGACATCAGATGTGGAACTTCTGCCTCAGCAATCAGTTGAAGCTCCTTCCTCCCGAAGAAATGAAAGGTAGGGGTTGAATATTCTGTTCAGTTACTAAATGCAGAGTACTTAATGGGTGTCAAATTTCATTAGTTTATCATTAGTTTGCTGAATTATTAGCTGGGCAGTGTAGCCTGATTTCATTTTAATGAGGCTGCACGTTATGTATTTCACCATCCTCACTATACTGATCCATCTTAATCACAAAAGTTTTGTCTTTTTTGTGATATTGGTTTTCCAGTATGTGAAATTAGATGACTTTTGCTACTTTACAGTGTGGAGTCAGCCCGTCAAACGCTTCCAGCCATTATTTCCATTCCGCGTTTCCTAGATGATGTGAAGCGCCAGCTGGATGCCAAAGAACCATGCCACAAGGTTCCAAGATATGGCAACACAACTGTCGGAACTTTGTATGAGATGACGGCACAGTACACAATGTGTCACCAAAAAGGACTTCAGAAGGCCAAAAACGATCTTTTTTGTTCAGCCAATAGGGTTTTACTTCATTTAGAGAGCTTTGTTTTAAACTGATTTAAACTGCATGAAACAACACAATATTATTGACATGAGCTGTTGACTGACAACGTGTGTACACTGCTCTAATGTTATATATGCTTGTTGACGTCACTTATATATGGGCTTTTGAATGAAATTACAAAATGAGTGGTGTTTTGATTTCAGATGGTTAGCCTGTGGTCTTATAATATGTTAAATTTTGTCACTACAGAGACAGATTTCCAAGAAACCAGTAGTAATTTTCAAGTATTAATCCTGAAGTACCCCTTTCTGAAGGATGTTGATGACAGTGGTTATGTAAGTTAAAAATTAATTAGGTTTTCGTTTTTGTTGTTTTTTTTTTAATGAAGAAAAGCATTGAAGAAATATATTCTAATCAATAATGTATTATGTGAACAGTGAGTTTCTGAATGTATACTTTGTTGTGATATGTTTTTGGCCCCTGCAGCATACTTGACATGTGTCACTCAAGCGAAAATTCAAGACAGAACGTGCACCGCTTGTGGATGACATGGCAGTTACAAGGTACAAAGAGAAGTTTGGCCAGTCAATGAAGCCCAAGGTCATGGATGGATCGACAGATGTGTGTCATAAACGGGCAAAGGCACCATCAGTAAGCTAGCTACGTTCATTTTTTTGACCATTTTGAGTTGGTCTTTTTCATTTCATTGTATTCAGTTACACAAAATATTGATTGGAGATTGGACAATACTCTGTGGTAGTGGAAGTATTAAAATTGTGTACTTGTTCCTGTGCGTCTTTTGTCACAAAACTGAATTGGCCATCCTTGAGTGGTTGAACGCTTACAAAGGGGGCTGTTTGTTTTGTAGAGGGTATCTTTTGATTGTGTCCTATAAAACTTTGTAAGACTGAGGTAGGGGTAAGTTGAAATTTGGCTGCTAGAGGTTTGAAGGGGGTGGATTTGGTGTTTCCCTTGTCTTTCCAGAGCATTCATCTCCCCTGATCTCTGGACTCTCTGCTGACACCCTTAACTGTGAATTCCAGTAGTTGTTTGCTGAGGTGGACCGCATTCACCCTACAGCAATCCCTGTGTATCAGCACATCTGGGAGAACTTTACAGCTGTGCTTCCTAAGCTTCTAAATTTGGTCAAGGACACATCACAACTTTAAAAATTGTACGTTGAGGCAAGAGAGGATGCCCTGGCAGAGGAGCATGCAGATGGTGATTACTTCAACATAACAGTAAAATGTTGGTGTTCCAAGACAGTTGTAAATGACCACGGTTTAACTAACAATTCTGTTTATTTAAGCCATTGACTTCAGGGGTGGATTTGTCCTCCTGCCTTCCATCTTCAAGGAGAAGACGGAAAACTTAATTATTCTTGGAGAGGTAGGTAACCAGTGCCTCAGACACACATCAGATGTGGTCAAGGTTGTACATTGCTACTGCTCCTGATCGTTTTTCATAATGTGTATAATCACGTTTCTTCCTCTACTTCTTCTTCTATTCCCTCTTGTTAGGGTGAGCCAACCACACCCTACCCTACCATTCAGCTGAGGGAGCAGGATTGGAGGACCACCAATGCCGGCAAAGATCAAAGTTGAAGGAGTTGAGGCGTGGTCTTGTATTGGAGTTGATGAGGCCTTCATCGCAGCCTTTTGTATGTATTTTGTATTCAATATGGAATACCCTGCCCATCTGAAAAACACTATGACCTTCCTCCAGAGGAGCGTTGCTCAAATAGTGGAGAATGGAGACAAACTATCAACACCTGTGACTCGTGTTATTAACCTCCTATGCTGAACATTACGCCACCAGCGCACCAGTGTACTAAGTGTTTACGGAAAACTTTCACTCTTGCAGAATTTACCTCTTGTACTGAGATTAGTAAATCTGTGAAGCTCATAAGCAAAAGCATAGAACTGTTCAAGAGATCCATGATGAACTGAAACACTTGTGCATTGGGAAAAATGACAAAGCGAACAAGCCAGTGCCATTAACTGAAAACATTTTTCAAAATTCTTCTGTTGTTGGTTCAGCTAACCAGAAATGGTTCCTGTTCAGACTGTTGCCTGTTTTAATGATGTTTTTGTTATTGGTCATGTGCATACTGAAAAAGTTCCGTTATTTTGGAGAGTTAAATACACACTCAGTATTGACACTGTACGGGTTGTATGTGGGAAAATGTTGGGTCCTCTGTTTTCCGTGCATACCGTCTCAAATTTGATAACGAGTGGACATTGTTAAATCCAGGAGATGGGTTAGACCATCAGGCTCTGGATATGTATTCAATTGATTTTAATGACAATGATTTTTGTACATGAGCTGTTTTACATATTTTTATCTGAAAAACTTCTTGTATTTCCAGTTAAGCCCAAATTATTCATACCCATGCCAAATTTGTAGCAAACGTATCAGCACACTATAAATCCAAATTTGGCATGGGTCTGAATAATTTTGGGCTCAACTGTATGTGTTTTTGTATATTTTTTAACGTTTAATGTCACTGAAAGCGTTTTTTCTAACCTGCTGAATAAAAGTGTTGAATATAGTTTTTGGTAGTGCATATATTTCAGGTATACTTTTGCCATCTTAATTTGTCAATGGTTGTGAAGGCGGGCAAGTGCAGTATGTGCTTTGAAGGTGCAAGGCCCCATTGTTTTCATAAGGATTATTATTACTCTTATTCTTTTTCTTGAAGTCTCGGCCATTTTTGAAGTGGTTCTCATGGATGTAAACTAATGAAATTCGGTATACACATCAGTGCTTGTGACAGTTACTGAAAGATGGCGGCTTGGCCCCAGGTGTGGCCCAAGGGACTTCATAGCGCCCCCATATGGCATTGAGTCTTGTGCCCGGCATCTAGTTTCACCTACATGCACCAAATTTTGTAGGCATGTGGGTATCCCTAAGACGAACAAATTTGCATTTACATTGTATGAGCCCTTGCCAACAGAGACGGAGTTATTTAGGATCTTGTGCGTTTTGACACACGTTACATTTTGACATACTCCTCCAAGGCAGTTCGTTGGATCCATGTCAAATCTGCTATGTATGATTTCAAGATGTCTCAGATTTTAAATTGCTGAGGGATTTTTGATATGTTGAACAGTGTAGCCATGGGGATAAGATGAATTTGGGCACGTCTGAACAGACGTACTGACAAGAGCAACGGACATGTTTAAGTGTTTTAGCACGTTAGCCGTGTTGCTAATTTAGCCATGTCAGAAGGTATTTTGCTTGCGTATTAAAAAACGAACTCTTAATTGTGATGTTATGTTAATTTGGTGATTAAGTCAGTGATAATGGCGAACGAGCTGTCCCTGTATAAACATTTTGGATGAGTCGTAAGCAAATGCATCTTCGAGTCGCGATGTTGCGAACTCACCCGTGTCGGAAAGCATTTCGCATGCTTACTAAGAAAGGAGCTCCGAGTGGCCTTTTAAGAAGAGCAGGCATCGTATTTTGTTATTTCGGTTAATTGTGGTGTTGTGTTAATTTCGTGATTGGGATGAAGGTTGACGACCTGTCGAAATATTTGACGTGGCGCAGGGAAATTCCGCTTCAAGTCGTGGAATTAGCTTCGCCAATGCATTTCACTATACATTTAAGCCTATGCATTTACACTTGCGTGCGTTCACAGGAAATGTTACTGTTATTCTTAAAAAGCTCAGTTGTTTTTGGTACTACATTTGGCAGAAAAATTATGCAGTTGATAAACCCGAATCCTTTTAGCTGTCGCTATGACCATGTAGCTTGATGTCATGATCCGCAACACTCGTCGATTTAATCTCAGCATATTTCAGTACAAAATAATATTGTCTCAAATGAACACGATCTGTATGGACGTTTAATTACTATCGAATTCAGAGCGGATGGTCATTAAAGCTAATCTAAATCAAGGAACGATTAGCATGTTGTGCTAGCCCACGGTGTGCATAAAACGTAGGCTACAGCTGAAGCTGTAACATTAGGTTGCTATGGTATTTAACAGCAAATTGAGAGCTGAGGCTGTAACATTGTCTTGCTATGATAGGCGAACTATGCCTATGCTGTTAGCTGGTTTCAAGCCACGTCTTCAGGCTATTGTGATATGGATTGCTAAATTAGCTTCTATTCCAGTACAGTTTTAAGCAATGGGCGTGTGACGAGTCTGTTTACTTCATGTAGCCTACGCTTTAGGGCCGTCACTTTTATTGTTCGATAGACAAGTCGCCGCTGTCCTCGCTTTATGATGTATAACTTTTTCTATTTGTATTTTCGCTTGATCAATGAATTGTTAATGACGTTGAATATACAGTGTAGCAAACACAAACCTATTATTCACAGTGGTTCCGTCCACAATGCAAATGTGCCCCTAACTTTACAATCTTTAACGTTGCATGTAGTGTGATGTGGCAAAAAAGGGGTGTGGTAGTTCATTACACACTCGCTGATAAATTTTAAACTGCACAGAATGCAATTCAGCATCCTGAATAGAAACATCGTGCACGGCATTGTTTTGCCAAGAGAATGAAGCCATATGGCTGTTCTGTTAGGTGGTTTACTACTTACTGAGTTAAATTAATCAGAGCTTACCTGGACAAGCCAGCTACCTCGGTTCGTAGCACAGCCCTCAGTTCTGAGTGCATTGTTGGATGACAAAATGTCACGGGTCACGAATAGCCTTGGGTGCGAGGGCACTCCGTCGCCGCTTGCGGCTATATTTAATTGTGTTACGTGATGTTGTATTACACTGTGTTGCAATATGAAGTGTTATATGATGCTCAGTCCCGTTGGAGGAGTTGGATGGGGTCGTTTGCGCTAAAAAAGACGAGGAAAGAGCGAAGAAGCGCGATAAATTATCATTATATTGAAAGAATGGAGAGAGATGTTATTTTATTGAGAGAGTGGGCCAAAAAAAGGGCGAAAAAAGTCTTTAAAGACGGTCAAGTGCAGTGTGTGCTTTGAAGAAGTTGTTGCAGCCCTGCAGGTGCTCTGTGACATCATAGCGTGGCAACGTAAGTCAGGTGCGATGTCGCCGGTAAATGCTTGTATTTGGGCACGTGTTTTGGTGGCGGTAAACACACCGAGCGAGGAAGAAGTCGGAAGGCAAACGGCGGAGCCCTTGCTCGCCCTTAAACAGCACTTTTACCGCTGCAGCACTCGCTTACGGCCATGCCACCTTGAGGACGCCCGATCTCGGAAGCTTAGCAGGGTCGGGCTTGGTTAGTACTTGGATGGGAGACAGCCTGGGAATACCAAGGGCTGTAAGCTTTTCTTTTTTCTCCCTCTCTTCTGTGTCTGTCTTCGTCTCTCTGTTGGTAAGCCGGGTGACTTACATTTTGCTCTCTCTGTCCGACTGTGTCGCTGTGTGTGCGTGCGTGTGTAGAGCATATAGGCGGCAACAGGCTGCAGAGGTATAGCCTACCTGGAGCATGGAAGCAGTTTTTTTTAGCTTGGAAAGAAATGATGGCTAGATGGTTTGCCGAGTGAATTGTATAAGGCTTTTAGAAATGTTTTAGTCCTTGTCTTATTTGAGGTTTTTAGCGTCATTATTTATGTAGGAGAGTTCAGCTCTAGCATGAAAAGAGGAATGATTAAAATAGTATTTAAGGAAAAAGGAGATGCCTCAGATCTTAAGAATTACAGACCCCTTAGTATGCTGAACACAGATTATAAAATATTGGCGAAAATGGCAAATAGGTTAAAGTGCTTCCAAATATTCTAACGACCAGCCAAGCGTACTCGGTTCTAGGAAAAGACATCTCAGACACTGCATTAAATATAAGCGACACAGTGTGGTACATGCAACACAAACAGAAAAGTGGATATCTGATCAGCCTGGACTTCGAAAAAGCGTTTGATAGAGTTCAGCATCAATATTTATTTGATATTTGAAAGAAATTTGGATTTGGGAAATATTTTTTTTAAATGTTTGAAATGTCTCTACTCTGATATTGTTAGTTTGGTGAAGTGCAATGGATTTTTATCTGATGTTATTCCAATTACGCGTTCAATGAGGCAGAGGGGCCCGCTGTCTGCACTGCTTTATTCCATCGTGGCCGAGCCGCTAGGCTTGGCACTTAATGCCTCTTATCATGTTGTCCGCACTATGTAAGTTCTTTTCGTGAACGCCTACATCATGCTTGTGAGGTAGCGCGTCAGTCATTGTCGTCTTCGCAAGACAAAATGAAATTGTATTTTGACGAGAAGGCAGTGACTAGAGATTTTAAACCTGGTGATAAAAGTTTTAGTTTTGCTTCCTGTTGTTGGTTCTGCGTGACACTCAAAATTTTCTGGCCCTTATGTCGTTGATCGTAAATTGAGCGACACTGATTTTGTGATTAGTACTCCTGACCGACGAAGAAAAACTCGTGTTTGTCACATCAATATGCTGAAGGTATATATTTCTAGAGACTCTGCTGAAACCTCTCAGTCCACTAAATCTGCTGAAGTCCCTGCCGTTTATGTGTCCATAGTTTCCCTTGGAAAATGGTTTCGCTACACCCAGTTCCAGTGCCTGGAGTTCACCGTGCCTCCTTGTCCCAAAACCGGATGGCACAGTTAGATTTTGTACCAACTACAGAAAAATATATTCAGTAACAAAACCAGATTCGTTTCCTCTACCCAGGACGGAGGACTGTATCGATAAAGTCGGTTCTGCTCGTTTCTAAACTCGTTTTGTCCCCTTAACACCTCATGCATTGAAAATATCTGCTTTTGTCACTCCTGACCATTTTATGCAATATACGGTTATGCCTTTCGGACTTCGCAACGCTCCTGCAACGTTTCAGCGTCTAATGAATAAGGTTTTAGCTAGTGTCAGTAATTGCGAGGCATACTTAGACGATGTGCTTATATACTCCTCGTCATGGTCCGAACATTTGACCTCACTTAAAACAGTGTTCGGTCGCCTTACCCTGAACTTAGCTAAGTGTGAATTTGGAAAAGCCACAGTTACCTATCTTGGCAAGCAAGTGGGCCAGGGTCAAGTATGCCCCGTTACGGCGAAGGTACAGGCTATTGTAGAGTTCCAGGCACCGCGAACAAAAAGAGAATTACGTCGTTTTTTGGGGATGATTGGTTATTATCGTGGGTTCTGCAGAAATTTCGCTAACGTGGTTTTACCTCTTGCTGATTTACTTTGTGCTTCTCCTAATTTTGTTTGGTCAGATGTGTGTCCGTCTGCTTTTGAAGCGGCTAAATCTCTCCTGTGTAGCGCTCCTGTACTTGCAGCCCCGGATTTTTCTAAACCCTGGTGCAGTTTTATTGCAGGAAGATTCCCAAGGCATAGATCATCCAATCTGTTACTTTTCAAAGAAATTCAGCAAATATCAGTAACATTACAGTACTATTGAAAAGGAAGCCTTAGCCCTTTTACTCGCACTTCAACACTTTGAAGTATATGTTGGTTCCAGTTCGCTACCCATAACCGTGTTCACAGATCACAACCCATTAGTATTTCTGGCTCAGGTGAAAAATGCGAATCAACGACTGATGCGTTGGTCGCTACTTCTCCAGGATTTTGTGTTCGATATCCGCCACAAAAAGGTTCGGAAAATATCATTGTCGATACTTTGTCCAGGGGAGTGTAGACTACACCTAGAAAAAACTAACAACAGGGGTGTTGTATGATTTTTTTAGGGGAGGGGTGTTACGACCCTCGGTAGTTAGTTCTTGTGTGTGTTTGTTGGTTCGTTGTGTGGGTGTGTGTCTTGCTGCTGTTGGATCGGTGTGTGGGTGTGTTTTTATCTGCAGATGTGCGGCGATGGGATTGGCTCCACGAAGCCACGTGGGATTCCGTCGTTTTTCCTGTAGGCTGCGGGGGAAGCTTTTAAAAAAAGACCAACGGACCAGCGGAGAGGGAGGAACAAACAAAGAGAGATTTGTTGTATTGGATTAGTGGTGTTATGTGGTATTTGTTAAGTGTTCTTCCTTTGTCTAAAAGAAACCTTTCGTTGATTGTGTGAGTGTTGTGTTGGTTTCTGTTGTTTAAAATTGTGCATAAGAGTGTTCGTGATTTTGTGTGTGCGGGTAACATCTGTTTCTGTTTCCGCCCTGGGAGCTGTAGGGGTGAGCTGCCATTTTTGTTTACTTTATCGTTACTCCTGTTTTGGTTAGATAGGGAGTCAGTGTAAGGCTTGTCTTTATTTTGTCTTTTCTTTTCTGGTAGAGTAGGTAGGGGTTTTTTTTCTTTCTAAAAAAGTTAGTTTTCGTTTTGGTTGTTATTTTGGCCTTGGCAAACCCCGACGCTATTCTCCCCTTTCTTATCTTTTTTTTTTTTTTGTGTAAATAAAATTGTAAATATCTTTGGTAATTATATGGTCACTGTCACTTTTATGTCGCGCCCCAGTACCCCTAGAGCTAGGACGTAACAGGGTTGAAGACTCAGACGAGGAAAATAAAATATTCCAATATGCTGATGACACAACGTTGATCTTAAGGGCTGAAGAGAGAGTGAGAAAAGCCCTGAGAGTACATGTTGGGCTTGACGAAATACGAGCCATGATATGGGAACACGTTGTAAAGGGAATGGAGAAAAGAATAATGTTTTGGAAAAGGAGAAACTTAAAGCTGAGGGGAAACGTTTCATTGTTTAATTCTTTGCTTTTAGCAAAAATGTAGTATGTTTTAAGAGTCATCAGTTTACCTCTGTGGGTGATTAAAAAAAAGAATAAAAAGATGTGTTTTGGATTTGTTATGGGACGGTAAACCGTCTAAGATTTTCTATGATACACTGATCGGGAGAGTGGAGTTGGTTTATTGGGTCCTTACATAAGGCTGACAGGACTAAAGGTTAAAACGGTTAAAAGAAGATTTTTAGATGTTGGAAAACAGAGCTGGAGGACAACAATGATACACTTCATAAGAAACAGACGACAGTGTGGGTTTGGGCTCTCAGTTTTGTGCATGAAGACGAAAGAATATATGAGAACGGGGATGCCAGAATGTTACAGGGACATACTAAGATCTTGGAGTGACTTTTTAAAGCATGTACATTTTGAGCCAACGGGGAGGACACAGGTTTTAGAACAACCGTTATTTTTAAATCGAAGAATCGCTTTTAATGGGCAAATGATGTA
The DNA here is from genome assembly GCF_902362185.1 of Chanos chanos. Classification (NCBI taxonomy): domain Eukaryota; kingdom Metazoa; phylum Chordata; class Actinopteri; order Gonorynchiformes; family Chanidae; genus Chanos; species Chanos chanos. Next base: position 3,138,602 of record NC_044509.1, on the reverse strand, counting down.
TTTTAAAAACTGGTATGAAGCGGGTATAAGGACTAGTTAAGGACATTTTATACGGAGTGATACCTGGGTTATTCCCAGCTCAAACAATCGTAGATGCACTGGTTAAAATGGATGAAGTGGAAAGCAAAATAACGGTGGGGAAAATGTGACAAATTAAAAGAGGCAATCCCTGATGACTGGATAAAGACTGTTGATGGGTATGAAGAGCAGAACGATAAGGAAATATCAGGAATGTATTTGTAAACAGAGAAGGAAAACATCCTGTTGTCCGCATGTGCTTTAAAAGTGTTTTATTCTGTTTTAAGACACGCGGCATTTATAAAGCCTAAAACTAACGACGACTGGGCAAGACTGTTTCCGGAGCTCAGTATTAATGAGATATGGAAAGACGTGCGATGACAATTTAAAAGTTCAAGTCTTGAAAATGTTGACTTCCTTTTAAGACACAATTGTGTATTTAATGAAATGAGGCTGTATAAAATTAGAATGGCTGAAGACGCTCAATGTAAAGTGTGCATGACCGAAGACGAAGGAACATTGCACGTTTCTTAAATGCAAAGATCTTGAGTACTTTCATTTAAAAATGAGAGATTGTAGGAGGTTTCCTGTGTGGTCATAGTGTGACAGCCTGTGTGGGAAACAGTATTTCTGTTTGGGTATAGGGGTAAATGGGAAACAGGCGTGCACTGATTTTTTTTCTGGCAGTTGGGAGATACACTGTGTGGTGTAGGAAAACAAGAACTCAACATGTGTAGATTTTATCATCAGAAACTGACTATTTTCCTCCAAGTGTTGCATGATTATTTTATTATGACGGATCAACCTGAGATGTTTGATGAATTGTTTGGATATGGTAGTCCATATATTGACAGTTCCTGGAACGGTTTTACTTTAATTTTACCCGATTGCATTTGATTAATTTGGGTGTTTGTATTTATAGTTGTAAATGTTTATAGCCTTGTTTTTGCACATACATTCTATGTTTGTATACTTACAGACGATTTTGAATGAATTCTTCTGAATGGGAAGGGTAATGGATCACAAATGAGAACATTGAAGTTGTAAATTACACGGAGACTTTAAAAAAAAAAATATTTAAATGGAATTGTTGCATGTACTAATGTTAATAATGTAATGTTTTTTCTGAAAGAATGTTTCTTGAAAATGTTAGTAATGGAATGGAATTTTTTTATTAATAAAGTAAAAAAAAAAAGGCACGCCCGATTTCGGAAGTGTGTGCGTGCGTGTTTAGAGCAAACAGACGGAAACAGGCTGCAGAAGTATACCTGTAGCACGGATGCATTTTCTTAGCTTGGAAAAATACTCTTCTTTTTTCACTTTCTTATTTTTTCCCCCAAATGTTCTGTCACACGATGTTGTATTACACTTGGTTACAATATGAAGTGTTATATGATGCTCGGTCCCCTTGGAGAAGTTGTATGGGGTCGTTTGCGCTAAAAAAAGACGAGGAAAGAGCGAAGGAGCGTGATAAATTGTCATTTCATTGAGAGAGTGGAGAGAGGTGTTATTTTATTGAGAGAGTGGGCCAAAAAAGGGCGAAAAAAAAGTATGTGAAGACGGTCAAGTGCAGTGTGTGCTTTGAAGAAGTTGCAGGTGCTCTGTGACATCATAGTGTGGCAACGTAAGTCAGGTGCGGTGTCGCCGGTAAATGCTTGTATTTGGGCGCGTGTTTTGGTGGCGGTGAGCACACCGAGCGAGGAAGGAGTCGGAAGGCAAACGACGGAGCTCTTGCTCAGCCTTAAACAGCACTTTTGCTGTTGCAGCACTCGCTTACGGCCATACCACCCTGAGCACGCCCGATCTCGGAAGTTTAGCAGGGTCGGGCTTGGTTAGTACTTGGATGGGAGACCGTCTGGGAATGCCAAGTGGACGACAGAAGAATTAATGGAAAAATTCAAATTGGAAGCAGGAGTTGACATTACGGAGAAGGAAGGGCAAACATTCGAAGGTAAGCGTGTACTGGGTTAACAGATTAAATCTTAATTTGAGCGATTTGGCTTTCATAATGGATTAGCTCGCTTGTCAGATTACATGCTACCGTTAGCTATGGATTTCGCTATGGTTACAATCATTAAGGAGCTAACGTTATTATGTCTTGCTAATAAATTGATCGTGACATTGATACAAGTCTATTTAACATTTTGAAGTGAGAGACTGGCTTGTGTTCTGACCTTAAATTTGTAGTCTATGTAGCTAGTAGTTCAAACTAATTCTGTGGTTCTGAGTCGACAGACGTTGTTAGGCAACCTCTTAAAACCAGAGATGCATTTCAGCTAGAAAATGTGAATGTGCTTGAGCCGTAGCATCAGCTTTTTGATAAGATTTCATAACATCCTTGTGCTGTAAGTCTTAATATGATCATGATTAACTGATATGATCAACTGAATTGAAAAGATCGTTGAATCCAACTGACTGCCGCTCCCGCAATCCTTCGTCGTACCACTGGAGACCTAAAACTTTCCCCATTCATGTCCAGTGGTAAGATAAGCGATTGAAAACGGCAGGGGAAAAGGCGAATGGACCGATCAGTTAGCTGTATACAAGCACACTACTAAGGTAATTAATATATTTATAATGCGAACAAGTAGGGAAATACGTTTTTTTCCGTTATGTTGCGCGTGACTTAAACAGACGCCTGTGTTCTGTCATTGAATCGATAGCGTGAAAACTGCGAGAGTAGAAAGGGCTGCAAAAACGACGGGGATAATCATAATGAGAAAAGAAGAATATTAACAGGAAGTAGAAACAGTGCCAAAACTGCAACACCGTCTTACCACTCAATTATGAGAACAACTGTGTGACACAATCACATAATGATGAAACATGAAACCCTTTTGCAGCACTGGTTTTGTTTGAATACAAGTCTGAGTAAATTTCCAAATTCCTCTTTGTCTTTTTTTTGTTTGTTTGTTTTAATTTCCATGTATCGTCCCCCCCCCCCCCCCCCTTTTTTTTTTTTGAAAATGGGGTTGCACATACATATACTTGCTGTTAATACGACCTGAACACTTTCGTGATATACTGATTATCCATTGCGATGTGTTTTAGATATGACGTGGATGGAGAGACAGTGGACTGTGGCCTTACTGAAGCTGCGATTGCTTATCTCTTCGACAAATCATTCAAAAAGCAATGAAGGTAACCCTCAATTTGGAAGTGGTGACATGAGATTTGGAACTTCTGCCTCAGCAATCAGTTGAAGCTCCTTCCTCCTGAAGAAATGAAAGGTAGGGGTTGAATATTCTGTTCAGTTACTAAATGCAGAGTACTTAATGGGTGTCAGATTTCATTAGTTTATCATTGGTTTGCTGAATTATTAGCTGGGCAGTGTAGCCTGATTTCATTTGGATGAGGCTGCACGTCATGTATTTCATCATTCTCACTATACTGATCCATCTTAATCCCATCAGTTTTGTCTTTTTTGTGATATTGGTTTTCCAGTATGTGAAATTAGATGACTTTTGCTACTTTGCAGTGTAGAGTCAGCCTGTCAAACACTTCCAGCCATTATTTCCGTTCCGCGTTTCCCAGATGATGTGCAGTGCCAGCTGGATGCCAAAGAACCATGCCACAAGGTTCCAAGATACCGGAACACAACTGTCGGAACTTTGTATGAGATGACAGCACAGTACACAATGTAAGTGTCACCAAAAAGGACTTCAGAAGGCCAAAAACGATCTTTTTCGTTCAACAGTTGGGCTTTACTTCATTTAGAGAGCTTTGCTTTGGCCTAATTACAAATAGAAAATTTAAACTGCATAAAACACAATATTATTTAAACTTTTTGACATGAGCTGTTGACTGACAACTTGTGTACGCTGCTCTAATGTTATATATGCATGTTTACATCTCTTATTTATGGGCTTTTGAACGAAATGACAAAATGGGTGGTGTTTTGATTTCAGATGTTTAGCCTTTGGTCTTATCATATATTACATTTTTGTCACAACTGAGACAGATTTCCAAGAAACCAGGAGTATGTATAGGCTGCCAAAGCATTAATTCTGAAGTACCCCTTTCTGAAGGCTGTTGATTGCAATGGTTATGTAAGTTAAATTAATTAGGTTTTTAGGGCCCAAGCACTGAAGGTACAAGACCATATTGTTTTCATAAGGATTTTTGAGGTGGTTCCCATGGACGGAAACTCATGAAATTTGGTACACACATCAGTGCTTGTGACAGTTACTCAGGGACGGAGGCTTCGCCCCGGATGTGGCCCAAGGGACTTCGTAGCGCCCCCATATGGCATTGAGTCTTATGCCGGGCATGTAGTTTCACCTACATGCACCAAATTTTGTAGGCATGTGGGTCTCCCCGAGACGAACAAATGTGCATTTACATTGTATGAGCCATTGCCAACAGAGAGTGAGTTATTTAGGATCTTGTGCGTTTTGACACACGCTACATTTTGACATACAATTCGTTGGATCCATGTCAAATCTGCTATGTATGATGTCAAGATGTTGCAGATTTTAAATTGCTGAGGGATTTTTGATATCTTGCAAGGTGTTGAAATGGTGAAATGATGAATTTGTAATTCTTGCCTAGCACGACAGCAATGCGTCATAAATTCTCCTTGCATTGCTTGAAACTTCACATGTTATTGATTATGATGGTTATGACGATATCCACATGCCCAGAGTGACACGCTGGTATAGCGCCACCATCTGGCAATAGAAAGAGTGGCTTTTTCACCCATCTTGGCTGTTGTGCTCCTAGACTGTTCATGGGATTCCTTTCAGATTTGGTGTACATGAAATCACGGGTGTCCTGATTTTATACTGTGAAGGGATTTTTGATACGTTGAACAGTGTAGCCATGGGGATAAGATGAATTTGGGCACTTCTGAACAGATTTTTGACCAGCTTCACCAGTCTGATGAGTGACAGGATGTTTAACCAATCAAATTATGAGTTGTAGCGTGGGGGTTGTATTGAGATGTTGCGTCATGATGTACCCCTTTGAGACATTCTGACAAGAGTAGCGGCCATGTTCGTTTAAGTGTTTTTAGCACGTTAGCCGTGTTGCTAATTTACCCATGTCGGGAGGTATTTTGCATGCTTAGTAAAAAAAACGAAATCTTTTAATTGTGATGTTGTGTTAATGTGGTGATTAAGTCAGGGATAATGGCGGACGAGCTGTCTCTATATAAAAATGTCGGATGAGTCGTAAGCAAACTCAGCTTCGAGTCGCGGTGTAGCGAACTCACCCGGAATGCATTATGCATGCTTACTAAGAAAGGAGCCCCGAGTGGCCTTTTACGAAAAGCAGGCATCGTATTTTGTTATTTCGGTTAATTGTGGTGTTGTGTTAATTTCGTGATTGGGATGAAGGTTTACGGCCTGTCGAAATATTGGACGTGGCGCAAGAAATTTCCGCTTCAAATCGTGGAATTAGCTTCGCCAATGCATTTCACTATACATTTAAGCCAATGCATTTACGCCTGCGTGTGTATACAATAAATGTTACTGTTATAAAAGCCCAGTTGTTTTTGGTACTACATTTGCCAGAAAAATGATCTCGTTGATAAGCCCGAATCCTTTTAGCTGTCGCTGTGACCATGTAACCTGATGTCTTTATCTACAACACTTGTCGATTTAATCTCAACATATTTCAATACAAAACACCATTGTCTCAAATGAACAGGATGTGTTTGGACGTTTAATTACGATCGAATTCAGAGTGGATGATCATTAAAGCTAATCTAGACCAAGGAACGATTAGCATGTTGTGCTAGCCCACGGTGTGCTTAGAACGTAGGCTACAGCGGAAGCTGTAACATTAGCTTGCTATAATATGCGAACTATGCCCATGCCAAATACTGTGTCCTTATAGGCTACTGGATACACAAAAACTGATACTTCAGATGTTCAAAACGTTTTTTTAAAGCACACGCCTATTAAGTACGGGCAATGTCTAAAAATGAGATATTGCATGCAAATCAGCATCCTGAATGGAAACATCCTGCATGGCTTTGTTTTGCCAGGAGAATGAAGCCATAGGGCTCTTCTGTTAGGTGGTTTACTACTTACTCTGAGTTAAATTAATCAGAACTTACCTGGACAAGCCAGTTACTTCGCTTCGTAGCACAGCCCTCAGATCTGTGTACATTGTTGGATGACAAAATGTCACGGGTCAGGAATCGCCTTGGGTGCGAGGGCACTCCGTCGCCGCTTGCAGCTATATTTAATTGTATTCTATGATGTTGTATTACACTGTATTGTAATGTGAAGTGTTATATGATGCTCATTTCCGTTGGAGGAGTTGGATGGGGTCGTTTGCGCTAAGAAAGAGTGAAGGAGAGCGATAAATTGTTATTTTATTGAGAGAGTGGAGAGAGATGTAATTTTATTGAGAGAGTGGGCCAAAAAAAGGGGCGAAAAAAGTATTTAAAGACAGTCAAGTGCAGTGTGTGCTTTGAAGAAGTTGTTGCAGCCCTGCAGGTGCTCTGTGACATCACAGTGTGGCGACGTAAGTCAGGTGCGGTGTCGCCGGTAAATGCTTGTATTTGGCCGCGTGTTTTGGTGGCGGTGAACACTCAGAGCGAGGTAGAAGTCGGAAGGCAAACGGCGGAGCCTTTCCGCAGCCTTACATAGCGCTTCTGCCGCTGTAGCACTCACAGCACGGCCATACCACCCTGAACACGCCCGATCTCGGAAGCTTAGCAAGGTCGGGCTTGGTTAGTACTTGGATGGGAGACCGCCTGGGAATACCAGGTGGACGACAGAAGAAGTGACGGAAAAATTCAAAATGGATGCAGGAGTTGACATTACGGTGGAGGAAGCGCAAACATTCAAAGGTAAGTATGTACTGGGTTAACAGATTAAATCTTAATATGAGCAATTTGGCTTTCAAAATGGATTAGCTCGCTTGTCAGATTACATGCTACCGTTAGCTATGGATTTCGCTACGGTTACCATCATTAAGTGGCTAACGTTATCATGTGTTGCTAATAAATTGATAAGTGACATTGATACAAGTCTATTTAACATTTTGAAGTGAAAGATTATGAAGGATTGGCTTGTGTTCTGACTCTAAATTTGGAGCCTATGTAGCTAGTAGTTCAAATTAATTCTGTGGTTCTGAGTCGACAGACGTTGTTAGGCAACCTGTTAAAACCAGAGATGCATTTCAGCTAGAAAATGTGAATGTGCTTGAGCTGCAGCACCAGCTTTTTAATAAGATTTCATAACAGGCTTATGCTGTAAGTCTTAATATGATCACGATCAACTGATATGATGAAATGGTCAACTGAATTGAAAAGATCGTTGAACTGACTGCCGCTCCTGCAATCCTTCGTCGTAGAACTGGAGACCGGTGTGCTTAAAACGTAGGCTACAGGTGAAGCTGTAACATTAGGTTGCTATGATATGTAACGGCGAACTATGCTTATGCTGTTAGCTGGTTTAAAGCCAAGTATTCAGGCTATTGTGATATGGATTGCTAACTTAGTCTCTATTCCAGTACATGACAATTTTAAGCAATAGGAGTATGACGAGTCTGTTTACTTCGTGTAGCCTACGCTTTAGGGCCGTCAATTTTATTGTTCGATAGACAAGTCGCCGCTGTCCCAGGCATGTAATGAATAACCTCGCGTTATGATGTGTAACTTTTTCTATTTGTATTTTCGCATGATCAATGAATTGTTAATGACGTTGAACATACAGTGTAGCAAATAAAAACCTATTATTCACAGTGGTTTTGTTCACATTGCAAATGTACTCCTAACTTTACAGTCTTTAACGTTGCATGTAGTGTGACGCGGCACAAAGGGGATGTGGTAGTTCTTTACACACTCGCTCATGAAGGTTAAACTGCACAAAATGTTTAATATTTCAGCATTGCCAAAACTGTGTCTTTATAGGTTACTGGATACACAAAAAACTGATACTTCTAATGTTTAAAACTGTTCAAAACCTTTTTTTAAGCACACCTATTAAGTAAGGGCAATGTCTGAAAATGAGATTACATGTAATTCAGTATCCTGCATGGAAATAAAGAAAATTTGTGAGATGCATACTTACACAGCACACAAAAGGTGTTGCAGGTTGCATGAACAGGTGTTATGTAAAGATGTGTTTGTGTAAGTGTATGCAGTCATTGAGCATAGTGACATTTACATGTGAAACGGTTTTCTTTGTCTCTCTCTTTTTTTTAGTAGTTTTATTTAGAATCATGACACTGATGTCTGCATTGTCCAAAGACACACATGAACATTAATATAACAGCAATATATGTGTGGGTTTTTTTTTGCCAATACCTCAGCAAGTGGGTTGGGCATATTATGGGGTTGTGTGATTTTAAGCCTGAATCCTTTTAGCTGTTGCTATGATCATGTAATTTGGCGCACACATCTGAGGGCTGCACTATGAACCGAGGTAACTGGTTTATCCAGGTAACTTCTGGTTAAGTTAACTCAGAGTTAGTAGTAAACCTCCTAACAGAAGAGCCAGGAGAATGAAGCCATAGAGCTCCTCTGTTAGGTGGTTTACTACTTACTCTGAGTTAAATTAACCAGAACTTCCCTGAACAAGCCAGTTACCTCGCTTAATAGCACAGCACTCAGATCTGAGTGCATTGTTGGATGATGAAATGTCACGGGTCACGAATCGCCGGAGGTGCAAGGGCCCGCCATCACCGCTTGCGGCTATATTTGTTTTTGGGTTTTTTTGTTGTTTTTTGATAAAGAAAAGCATTGAAGAAATATATTCTAATCAGTAATGTATTATGTGAACAGTGAGTTTCTGAATGTGTACTTTGTTATGATATGTTTTTTGGCCCCTGCAGCACACTTGGCATATGTCACTCAAGCGAAAATTCAAGACAGAACATGCACCGCTTGTGGATGACATGGCAGTTAGAAGGTACAAAGAGAAGTTTGGCCAGTCAATGAAGTCCAAGGTCATGGATGGATCGTCAGATGTGTGTCATAAACGGGCAAAGGCACCATCAGTAAGCTAGCTAATTCATTTTTTTACCATTTCGTGTTGGCCTTTTTCATTGTATTCAATTACACAAAATATTGATTGGAGATTGGACAATACTCTGCAGTAGTGAAAGTATTAAAATTGTGTCTTTGTTCCTGTGCGGCTGATCTTTTGTCTGAAAACTGAGTTGGCCATCCTCGAGTGGTTGAATACTTACAATGGGGGCTGTTTGTTTTGTAGAGGGTATCTGTTTATTGTGTCCTGTAAAACTTTGCAAGACTTGCTCCCCTATAATGTGTTTGATGGGTGTCATGTTTTATGGGGTTTTTTTTTGTTTTTTTTATCTTTTACCAAGGAATTCCATGTTGTTGGGGAAGACTGTACCTCCACTGAGGCCCGTGTCAAGGTTATTACTTGAGCAGAACAAGAAGATGCAACCTGATATGGCCATTATGAAAGACCGCATGAACAGAAGTTTCGCATGGAGGCGCACCGAAATTGCAGAGGGAATTTCTGTTGAGGACCTTTTGAAGAAAGTAAGTCGAAATTTGGCTGCTAGAGGTTTGAGGGGGGGTGGATTTGGTGTTCCTCTTGTCTTTCCAGAGCATTCATCTCCCCTGATCTCTGGTCTTTCTGCTGACACACTTAACTGTGAATTCCAGCACAGGAATATTGTAATTGTTTTCTCTTTTTTCAATCAGTTTTTTGCCGAGGTGGACCGCATTCACCCTACAGCAATCCCTGTGTATCAGCGCATCTGGGAGAACTTTACAGCTGCGCTTCCTAAGCTTCTAAATTTGGTCAAGGACACATCACCCACGCAGAAGAGCATGCAGGTAGTGATTACCTCAACATAACAGTAAAATGTTGGTGTTCCAAGACAGTTGTAACTGACCAAGGTTTAACTAATAATTCTGGTTCTTTAAGCCATTGACTTCAGGGGTGGATTTGTCCTCCTGCCTTCCATCTTCAAAGAGAAGACTGAAAATGTAATTATTCTTGGAGAGGTAGGTAACCAGTGCCTCAGACACACATCAGATGTGGTCATGGTTGTACATTGCTACTGCTCCTGATCGTTTTTCATAATAAATATAATCACGGTTCTACTTCTACTTCTTCTTCTACTCCCTCTTGTTAGGGTGAGCCAACCACACCCTACCCTACCATTCAGCTGAGGGAGCAGGATTGGAAGACCACCATTGGCGGCAAAGATCAAAGTCGAAGGAGTTGAGGTGTGGTCTTGTACTGGAGTTGATGAGGCCTTCATCACAGCCTTTTGTATGTATTCAATATGGAATCCCCTGCCCATCTGAAAAGCACTATGACCTTCCTCCAGAGGAACGTTGCTCAAATAGTGGAGAATGGAGACAAACTGTCAACACCTGTGACTCGTGTTATTAACCTCCTATGCTGAACATTATGCCACCAGCGCACCAGTGTACTAAGTGTTTATGGAAAACTTTCACTCTTGCAGAGTTTACATCTTGTACTGAGATTAGTAATCTGTGAAGCTCATAAACAAAAGCATAGAAATGTTTAAGAGATCCATGATGAACTGAAACACTTGTGCATTGGAAAAAATGACAAAGCGAACAAGCCAGTGCCATTAACTGCAAATATTTGTCAAAATTCTTCTGTTGTTGGTTCAGCTTGCCAGAAATGGTTCCTGTTCAGACTGTTGCCTGTTTTAATGGCCCACTGTGTTCCTCCTGGTAGTGCATACTGACATGTGTACTTGCTCTGCCAAGAAATTGTAGATATTACTCTGGCTTCACAAGTGAGAAAAGATGAAAATACTTGTACAAGAATTCCTGACTGAGATGACTGCAGTTTTTGGAAACGTAATAACACCGAAATGTCATTATTTTAATGTATGGTCCTCTTTGTTCTTTGGTGTACGAGATTTGAAAGTAAACGCCGATATTTTAAGGATATAGCAAGCAAATGCAGTCTCTCAGTAGTCACCATCAGTTGAAGCAGTGTTTGGAGTTTTCTTCAAGTTTCTTTGTTGCATTCGAAAAGTCTTGTAGCAAGTGTATAAGCACACCATGTTCATCACTACCCGTAGACCTACAAAATACCCTGAAAGCACACCTCAGCCTTAGAGATGTGCAGTTTGAGGGGAAGGTGCTTCAGCGTGTTTCATGCTTATCTGCTAACAATGTTAAGTATGCTCTTAATGATGTTTTTGTTATTGGTCATGTGCATACTGGAAAAAGTTCCATAATTTTGGAGGGTTAAATACATACTCAGTATTGACACTGTATGGGTTCTATGTGGAAAAATGTTGGGTCTTCTGTTTTTTGACAATCATTTCCGTGCATACCGTGTCAACTTTGACAAAGAGTGGGCGTTGTTAAATCCAGGAGATGGGTTAGACCATCAGGCTCTGGATATGGATTCAGTTGATTTTAATGACAATAATGTTTGTACATAAGCTGTTTTACATATCTGAAAAACTTCTTGTATTTTCAGTTAAGCCCAAATTATTCATACCCATACCAAATTTGTAGCAAATGTATAAGCACACTATAAATCTAAATTCAGCATAGTTATGAATAATTTTGGGCTGTACTGTATGTGGTGTACTGTATGTGTTTTTGTATATTTTTAACATGTTTAATGTCACTGAAATTGGTTTTTCTAACCTGCTGAATAAAAGTGTTGAATATCGTTTTTGGTAGTGCATATATTTGAGGTATACTTTTGCCACCTTAATTTGTCACTGGTTTTGTACCCTTTAATGGACAGATTGGTACTACTATATAGAGGTAGATTTTGGTTGTTGGAGGTTCAAAAGTGTTCCTTAATGGGTACAAATGACTAGGGTAGAAAAAGTACTCAGATGGGTACAATATCGTACTTCAGAATGGTACTGCCCCAGTGACAAGCATTTGTACCCACCTAGGTACATAGTGGTATCTCTTTCTGAGCAATCTGGGTGACTTTCATTTGGTATTCTCTTTCTGTCTCTGTCCCTGTCTCTGTCTCTCTCTCTCTCTCTCTCTTTCTGTGCGTGCATGTTTAGAGCAGACAGACGGCAACAGGCTGCAGAAGTAAAGGCAACCTGTAACACTGAAGCAGTTTCTTAGTTTGAAAAAATACTTTTTTTTTCATTGCCCTTTTTTTTCTTTTAAATTGTTGTGTTCCATGATGCTGTATTACACTGTGTTGCAATACGACGTGTTATATGATGCTCAGTCCTGTTGGAGGAGTTGGATGACGTCGTTTGCACTGAGAAAGGAGCGAAGGAGCGTGATAAATTGTCATTTTATCTAGAGTGTGGAGAGAGATGTTATTGTATTGAGAGAGTGGGCGAAAAAAAGTATGTGAAGACGGTCACGTGCAGTGTGTGTTTTGAAGAAGTTGTTGCAGCCCTGCAGGTGCTCTGTGACATCATCGTGTGGCGAGGTAAGTCAGGTGCGGTGTCGCCGGTAAGTGCTTGTATTTGGCCGCGTGTTTTGGTATCGGTGAGTAATCCGAGCGAGGAAGAAGTCGGAAGGCAAACGGCGGAGCCTTTCCGCAGCCTTACATAGCGCTTCTGCCGCTGCAGCTCTCGCTTACGGCCATACCACCCTGAGGGCGCCCGTTTCCGGTGAGCCAGTGTCGATCGCGGTTTTGGCAGCGGAGGGTGAGATACGCTCACCCAATTTTTGTTTTTTTGATTTTGTTTAGAGTCGTATTATTTCTTTTCTGAAGTAGGCCTATAGTTTAATTCTTCAGTTCATTTACGTTCTACATTCCCTGACAGTTTATTTTTCCGTTTCCATAATGACGGACTTCTTGACAAACGACCACGGACCAGCAAATCGTAAAAGGGAATTGGAAAGAGATTTGGTTAATGGCAAAGAGCTTAATGATTTACTGATGAACGAAAGCGGAGCTGCACAAAGACGAAGAGAAATGAACAACGGACTTAACACAAATGAAAGAGATCTGACGAGTAGAATTGGAAATATTGAACATCATACAATGAATGATAATAGGAATGAAAACGGAACAGAGGCTGGCAATGGATACAGACAACAACTGGCTAATCGTTTACGGCAAGAAGTTCGGTATCAGAGACACTACAAAAGAAGAGGCGACACTAGTAATTGAAATGAATAATATTAAAGGTATCACGGCTTTGCAAATGATTAAATCGATTGGCAAGAGACTTGGTCTGGGAAAGTTGGTGTTGGTGTTCGGCAACGGCCAAACAATGAGTTTGAAGTGACCTTAGAGAGTGAGGAGTCATGTGGAGAATTGCTAGATGGAATATCAATTGATGGGCATATATACGATGTGCGAAGACTGTTCGACGGAACTGATGGTTTCTTTTCTCAGCTTGCCAACCTACATCTCTGACGCGGTCATATTGGATGCACCGAAGACGTGGGGTGTGACCCCCATCCTTCCTCTCCGGCGCCGTTACTATCCAGGCACCACAGTAGCAGATGGTACGAGATGTATCCGCGTCAAGTTCCCAAAGGAAGTTGTTTCACTTCCCTACAGTGCCTGGTTTGAGACTGGGGATGGCCCGCAGTATTTGAGTAATTCATGATAAGCAAGTCTCCAAAGAAAGCCCACATCAATGTGTGGGCGCACAAGGCCATTGAGTCGAGCAAGAGGAGGACAAGACAAAGCAGCAGTTGCAAAGAGCTGGAGAGATTCAAATAGTGGAAAGAGTGATAGATGCGACAGACGTTATGGATATGGTGTGTGAAGTGGAGAAAGGATTCTTAACTGATGATGAAGGAAAAGGAATTGAAAGCGAAGGACGGAAGAGAAGTAAGGTAAAGCCAAACTTGGAAACTGCTATAAGAAAACAACGACTCAGAAGAGAAAAATTTAGAAACATGTTAGAGGCAAAAAGAGAGGATCGGAGAGAGAATATATCTGAACCACTAGAAGAAACGAAATTAGAGTGTCTGGACAGTTTTTCTAACATTTTATCTAATATGTTTTGTAAGTTTAAATGTAAGAGGTCTATTAAGTGTACAAAAGTTCCGAAAAGTATCTGAAGTAACTAAGAATGTGGATTTTTATGCATACAAGAAACATACTGGGATGATGCAATAGCGGAGCATTTTAACGGCATGTGGGATAGGGAAATATTTTATAGTAATGATGTTACAAGGAAAAGTGGAATTAGTATATAAAGATAATAACGGCAGAGCTGTGGCAATTAAATTAATTAAAAACGAAGAGAAAATAACATTATGCGTTATACATGCACCGAATGTGGATGAGCAAAAACGGTTATATTTTGAAGGCCTTAGCGTTTTAATAAATAGGTGGGAGAAAGTTATTTTAATAGGAGATTTTAATACCGTTTTAGAAAAAAGCCACATAGACGATAAAAATGACTTTTAGATCAGACCGCGAACGGAAGGAACTGAGAAGATTGATGGGGGTACACAATTTAGTTGATGTATGGAGAAGAAAGAATCAGGGGTTCGGGACTTTTCTAGACGGCAAATTGTGAATGGAACTTTAAAACAAAGTATAACTGATCTGTTTTTATGTCAAAGTGATTTAGAAATACATGTGATGAAGGTTTTTTATAAAAGTAATACTTTTAGTGACCATGAATTTTTGTATGTCACTAGGGATTTTCGTGGGGTGGAACACTGAGACACAATATACAGAGCGGAGGCAGAAAACATCATTTTAAATAGTTTGGAATGCATTTTATTTGAAAAGGAAAAGAGTGTGGTGGGATAACTTGAAAGAAACCCTAAAGAACTTTTCAGTGGAATACAGTAAAAAAGTACAGAAATTGAAGAGAAGAAAGGACAGGACAATCAGGAGGCAGAGGAATTGCGAAAGCAAGCGGGGGGAGGGGTGAATTAGATACAATTATACATTTAGAAGAAGAATTAAAGGAAATTGAAAATGAGAAATACAGGGGGGCTATGGTCCGAAGTAGAGCCAAGTATATGATTGAAGGGGAAAAATGCAACAAATTCTTTTTTAGTCTAGAGAAGAACGGACAGAGGGCAGAGGCGATAAGATGTATAGTTACGGAAGAGGGGACGAGGGTGAATAGTACGGAGGGTATTTTAAGAGAAGTTAAAGATTTTTATTCTAATTTATTCCAGAAGAAGGGAGTTCATTTATAAGACAAAGAGTTTTTATTGGATCAAATTAAAGCTGAATTATCGGAGGAAGACACATTGATGTGTGATGATGATTTTACTGAGGAAGAAATTGAAATGGCCATAAATCAAATGCAAAATGGGAAAAGCCCCGGGATAGATGGTTTGCCATGAGAATTTTACAAGGTTTTAAAGTAGCTTTTGATTCCTATTTTACTCGAGGTTTTTAATGAAATATATGAGGAGGGCGATAGGAGTCCGACCATGAAAAGGGGCATTATTACAATAATCTATAAAAAGAGGGAGAATGCTTACAGTTTAAATAATTTTAGGCCTTTAAGTATGCTTAATACTCATAAGAATTTAGCAAAGATTTTAGCCAATAGAATAAAGTTTTACCTTCAATTATAGAATCCAGTCAAGCATACGCTGTCCTGAATAGAGACATCTCAGATACAGTCAGTAACATAAGAGATACAATATGCTATATGGGAGAAAAGAAGGACAATGGCGATTTGATTTAGAGTCTGGATTTAGAGAAAGCTTTCGATAGAGTTGAGCACGAATATTTATTTGATCTATGAGGAAGGTTTGGGTTTGACAAAGGAACATCGAGATGGCTGTGATGTCTCTATTCAGATGTTTATAGCTGTGTTAAATGCAATGGTTTTTTAACCGATTTTATTCCGATACAAAGATCAGTCAGGCAAGGATGTCCACTGTTGTACACTCTTGTGGTTAAGCCTCTGGGGCTGGCCATCAGTGCGGACAGTGGCATCAGGGGGGTTTCAGTTGAAAGTTTTACCAAAGAACAATCAATTTTCAGTATGCAGATGACACCACACTTATTTTAAAGGATTTAAATAGCATTGAAAGGGCCAGCCACATTTTAAAAAGATATTACAGGGTGTCAGAGAATCACCAACATGCAGGACGCGAGTGTAGAGTAGCAGAGTTTAACAAACTTATTGAAAAACAAACACAAACCAGAACGGGAGAAAGTATCAGACAAAACACGGTACTTAAATAAGTAAAGGACTAACAGAACTTGGTAAAGCTAAATGACAAGAGATAACTCGGTGGAAACAAACAAATCAGGTACGTGAGTATAGACGCTCAGAATACACATGCGGCAAGTCTAGACTTCACAGCGTTCCGTGAAAACAGAGAGGTTTAAGTAAGAGAGTGAATGAGTGCACGAAAGTGAAGACAGGTGCGGGAGATGAGTGAACAGACCGGTGATTAGAAAACCGGCGACGCTGATGGCTGAATGGCTGAAGTCGGCAGGGGAGGAGATGAGCTCGTTACACAGGGGATCAGGAGCACATGTGAATTATGAAAAAACAGCGTATATGAGGGGGGGACAAATTGAAGAATTACCATCAAATACTCCGTTTAAAGAGGAGATAAATAGTGTCAAGATTCTAGGAATAAGAATTGGGAAGGATGAGATTAGAACAAGGGACATTATATGGGAGGAAATAATGAAAGGGATGGAGAAAAGATTAAATTACTGGAAGCAACGAAGTTTAAAACTCAAAGGAAAGGTTTTAGTTTTGAATGCTCTTTTATATATGGCACGTACTGGGTATAGTGAGCATACCGATGTGGGTTTTTAAAAGAATCAAAAAATTTGTTTTAGATTTTTTATGGCATGGCAAACCAGCAAAGATCGCCTATGACACATTAATTGGGAGGGTGGAGGAGGGAGGATTGGGCCCTTTAGATGCTTTTATAAGAACCCAAAGTCTTAGGGTGAAAACGATGAAAAAGTTTTTAAACAGTGATGTACAGGGGTGGAAAGGGGTCATGAGGTATTTTATTGAGAAATGTACGAAAGGGGAGATGGGAATTGCAGTCTTGTGGAGTAGGATGAAAGAGAACATGTTGCAGGGAATTCCAGAGTTTTATAAAGAAGTTTTCAGGGCATGGGGGGATTTTTCTGACAAATGTGTATGTTGAACCAAAAGGTAAAACACAACTTTTGCAACAGCCATTGTTTTTAAACCCCAGGATTGTTTTTAATGAGCAAGAATTATATTTTAGAAGTTGGTTTAATGCGGGGGTGAGACAAATCAAAGATGTGTTGTACAAAGTCAGGCCTGGGTATCTGCTCACACAGGCCATCATTGAATTGATTGAGGGAGTGGCAGAAGTTAAAAACAAAAGTATAATTGAAACACAATACAGAAAACTAAAGGAAGCGATACCAAATGATTGGGCTGAGAGAACTGATAAGAATGAAAAAGAGAATGAGAATGATACAGCAGGCGTGCATGTCAAGTTAACAGAGAAGCATGTCCCTTTTAGCATTTGTACACTGAGAGTGTTTTATTCTTATTTTAGAAGTAAAGCATTTGTTGAACCCAGGGCTAACCTCTACTGGATGAGAATGTATCCAAACCTTAATCTCAGGCAGCTATGGACAACTGTACATCATAATTTTAAATGCCTGGACTTAGAAAATTTTGATTTTTTATTAAGACACAACTGTGTTTTTAATGAGAGAAGATTATGTAAGATTGGTTTGAGTGCTGATGGACAATGCAAAGTATGCAAAAATGAAGAAGAAGGAATGAGACACATGTATTTTGAATGCGAGCGGTTACAGTGTTTCTGTCACAGCCTGCTCCTCATTTTGGACTTTTAGTTTGAAATGTCTTGTGCTCCTGTTCCGTGTGTGTTTCCACCCCTCACCTGATCCTGTTTGTTGCATTTATTAACCTCGTTCTCCCCTCGTTAATTTGTACCAATCATGTTTTGCCCCGTTTAGTTCTCCTCTTGTATTTAAGCCCTTGTGTTTTGACATGTCCATCGTCTATCGTTGTTTGTTTGTGTTTGTACACACTGTTAGGCTGCACCCTTTTGTTACCGGTTTTTGTTCCTGTTTGCACCTGTATTTTTATCTTCATTTTTGCAAGTAAAGTCCTCCTTTTTGTCACTACAATCTTCGTGTCTTGCGCTTGGGTCCTGCACCACTCCAGCCGTGACAGTTTGATAAAAAATTGAAAGAAATTGCGAATGGTCTTTTTTTCATATGGAACTGTGGTACAGACTGAGTGGGAAACCTTATTTTTATTTGGTTTCAAAGGAAAAGCGAAAAAACTCTTATGCGCTGAATCTGTTTTTAGCTGTGGCAAGGTATACTGTGTGGATGCGAAGGACGATTGTAAAACAAAGAGGGACTAGAACTATGTACGTTCTTCAAGCAAAGAATCTCACAGACTATTGGAACTTTGTGTGACTAATGGAAGAAATGAACAGGAAATGTTTGAGGAACTTCTGGTTAGAAACAATCCTTTTATGCAACCGACATGGAATAAGTTTAAAGTTAACTTGCTTAACTGTTTTTATTTTGTTTTTATATTATTATTTTAAACGGAAAGAAAATGAAGCAGTTTTGTAATGTATTGATTTGTTTATTTATTTATTCATTTAATATATTTATTGTGCACTTTGAATAGAAGTGAATGACTTGTAGGAACTGAATGAATATGAATTACGAATACTGAAGTATATGTTTAAAAAAGGGGAACAGATGTAAGATCCTAATATAATAGGATTTTTTTTTATCGTATACAATGTGTTCCTCGTGTAAATGTAATAGCTATGTAATGTGTACGATGACAAAATTTGTGTAATGACTGCTAGAATTGTAATTGAATGATACTGTAATACTGAGTGAATATACGATTTTTAAACTGATTTTTCAATAAAGACAAAAAAAAGCACCCGATCTCGGAAGCTAAGCAGGGTCGGGCCTGGTTAGTACTTGGATGGGAGACCGCCTGGGAATACCAGGTGCTGTAAGCTTTTCTCTCTCTCTCTCTCTTTTTTTTCTTTTTTTTGTTATTGTCCTGTCATTCTTTCTCTCTTTCTCTTGTTTGTCTTTCCTTGCCTCTTCGCTGGCAATCCGGGTGACGTTCATCTCGTCCTTTTTACTCTGTCTCCCTCTCTCTCTGTCTGTGTGACGACAACGAAGTATATCTGTCGCATGGAAATAATTTCTTGGTTTGGAAGAAGAGCTGTTTGATTGCATTGTGTAATACTATATTGCTTTATGTTGCCATGTGAAGTGTTGCGTGTATGTTTCGCCCCGTTGGAGGAGTCGGATGGGCTTGTTTGCGTAGAGAGAGCGGAGGAAAGAGCAAAGGAGAGAGTTGAATTGCATTGTAGTTTTCTCGAGAGTCTTAAAGCGAGGCAGGAGTCGTAAGCCAAACGGGGAGCCTTTGCTCACCTTGGAATAGCGCTTGTGCCGTGGCCGCATTCGCTTACGGCCATACCACCCTGAGCACGCCTGACGTCACTCAGGGGAATTCGGTATTCGCGCCGGCAGTCGGTGAGAAAGGCTCACCATTTCTTTTCTATTTCTGTTTTTCTGTATATTTTGGTTTTGTAATACTTCGTTTTTTTTCTTTCTTTTGAGTTTGGGATTGCCCCCTAGTAGCTTGTCTGCTTGGGGGTTTCCCCTTTACTTTCTTTTGAAAGATGACGGATATTTTTGGTAAAGAATTTGGAATGGCAAGAGGACTAAGAATCGGTAACAACCATGGAAACGGAGGAGAATCAGAAAAGGCATTTGAAAACGGAACGGACAGAGGACCAGAGTTGGGGGAAAGCGATTGGAAAGGATTTAAGGCTTCGATTAATTATAAGAAGGAAATAACGATTGTGTTGGAACTTGATGCACTGAAGGAGATTACATCAGGAGATATATAAGTGTTATCGGAAAAATTGGATACGGAAAATTGTTGGCATTACGACCAAGACCTAATAAGGAATTCGAGATGACTTTGAGAGATCAAGAATCATGTGAGCGGCTGATGAGTGGCATTGCTATTAACGGAGTGGTGTGTGAAGTGAGGCACTTGGCGTCCAAAGAAATAATGGTATCTTTTTTGTGTTTACCGGCGTACATCGAAGACAGAGAAATAATCGCGAAACTGGCCGGCTGGGGAGTGACACCGATCCTGCCAATCAAGCGGCGCTTTTATCCGGCTACTGACATTGCAGATGGGACAAGATTTCTCAGAGTGAGGTTCCCGAAGGAAGTAGGGTCCCTGCCATACAGTGTCAAGTTCGAGACGGCGGAAGGAGCGCAGTGCTTCAGGGTCATTCATGATCGGCAGGTGAAAATCTGTCGATTGTGTATGAACCCTGGACATGTACTAAGAGACTGTCCGGAGAATGTTTGGAGCAGGGACACTTCGCGCGGGACTGCAAAGCGGTGAGGTGCCCGGATTGCCGCCAAGTAATGATGAGGTGAGAGTGTGAGACGGATCGTGAAGGGGAGGAGGAAGATGCTGCAGAAGGGAGAGAGGAGGATGCAGAGGGAGCTACAGGTGACCCCCCTGTCGAGGGAGAGGGTGAAGTTGGAGATATGGGAGGCGGGGAGCAGAGGAAGGAGACGGGCCAATTAGAACACGCAGGAAAAGAAAGCCAAGAGGAGCTAATGGAGAGTGATGTATGGACGCCCATAGATCTCACTGAAATCACAACGGAGTTGACAAAGGAATCGGATATGCCAAAGAGTATGGAGGAGAACGATGTGGAGGAGAGGCATGGGGAATCGGCAGAAAAGGGGACAACGGAGGCTAAAGCAAGAAGTTTACGACGAAGAACGATGAAGGTAACCCCAAATACAGACGTTGGGAAAAGGAGACGAAAGCGAGAGGAGGGGAAAGAAGGAGAAACGGACACGGGAGGGATGAAGCAAAGT
The DNA here is from genome assembly GCF_902362185.1 of Chanos chanos. Classification (NCBI taxonomy): domain Eukaryota; kingdom Metazoa; phylum Chordata; class Actinopteri; order Gonorynchiformes; family Chanidae; genus Chanos; species Chanos chanos. The sequence continues at coordinate 3,117,852 of NC_044509.1, read as the reverse complement.
AGATATGGGGTGTTAGTGGGAGCGGAAGAGACAGATTAAAAGAGAAAATGACGAGGACTGTGTGTTTCCTGTTGCTCTTAATGTCTCTTTGTATTGCTTCAATTAATGCGAGGGGTTTATTAAGAGTGCAGAAATTTCGGAGTTGTTTAGTGCTGTGTGAAAGAGCAGATGTACTACAATTGCAAGAAACATATTGGAATGACGAATCTGTGAATGAATTGAAATCTATGTGGGACGGAGAGGTGTTTTATAATAATGGGGGAAATCAAAGAGGGAGAGGGGTTGCCATTTTAATTAGAAGGGGGGCGTGTGAAAAAGCAGAAGAGGTTTATAATGGGAAAGAAGGAAAATGCATAGCAGTCAGAATATGGAACAGGGAAAACCTGTAGTGTTGTGCAATCTGCACACACCTAATAATGAGAGAGAGAAAGAGAAGGGTTTTTTTTTATGAATTTGAGTGTTTTAATGGATGTGGGGGGGGGGGGGGAGAGTTGCTCTTGTGGGGGATTTTAACACAGTTTTTCGTAAAATGGATATTGCAGAGGGTATGGTTTTTAAAACTGATGTGGGGAGGGGAGAACTAAAAAATTTAATGACAAAACATGATGTGATTGATATATGGAGAGAACAAAATGAGGGGAAGAGGGGGTTTTTCAAGAAGGCAAATTGTGGAAAACTTTTTGTGCCAAAGCAGGATTGCTCTAGTTTTATGTCATAGAGAAATGGGAAAATATATAAAGCAGGTTTTTTTTACAAAGAAACAGCAATTAGCGATCACGACTTTTTATTTGTAAATATGGATTTTACAGAGGTGGAAAGGGGACCAGGAGTATGGGTTTTAAATACAGAGCTTTTAAAAGATCAGTTTTATGTGATGGGGTGAAGAGCATTATCGGTTGGGGGATAGAATATGAATGATCAAAGACGATAAAAGAATTTGGTGGGACAATATAAAATACGATATAAGGAGGTTTTCAATGGAGTACAGCAGGATGGTGCAGAGAGTAAAAAAAAGGAGGAACGAAGAGTGAGGGAAGATTTGGGAGCAGAGTTGAGGAAAGTGGATGGGGATGTGGGTCAGGTATTGTTATTGGAGGAGAAATTAAGAGAAATTGAGGAAATGAAGTGTAGAGGGGCGATGATAAGAAGCAGAGCAAAAAACGTGGTGGAGGGGGAACGCTGCACTAAATTCTTTTTTAGTCTGGAAAAGACAAGGCAAAGGACAGAAATGATCAAGGAGGTTTTAAATGGGGATGGACAGAAGGTGATGGGAACAGAGGGAGTATTGCGGGAGGTAACAAGGTTTTATATGGAAATGTTTAAGGGGAGGGGAGTGGATGAGAATGAAGAAAAATTTTTATTACAGCAGTTGAAAGTATCAGACATGGATAAGGATGAATGTGAACAGGAAATATCAGAACAAGAGACTGACATGGCAATAGCTCAGCTGAATAACGGGAAAAGTCCAGGGATAGATGGCTTACCGGGAGAATTTTATAAGGCTTTTAAGGACATTTTAATTCCCATATTGAGAGATCTGTATAAGGAGGTTTTTGAAAAGGGAGAAATGAACCAAACAATGAAGATGGGGGTGGTTAAACTAATTTTTAAAAAGAGGGGGGACCCGGCAGACCTGAGGAATTATAGACCTTTGACAATGTTGAATACGGACTACAAGATTTTAGCAAAAGTTTTAGCAAATTGTTTTAAAAGGATTTTACTGGACACAATCAAAACAAACCAGGCATATGCGATACAAGGCAGAGATATATCAGACATAGTAAGCAGCATAAGGGACATGGTGGCGTATATGGGAGAGAAGGGGAGGGGTGGGTATTTGATAAGTTTAGATTTAGAAAAAGCTTTTGATAGAGTTGAACATAAGTACTTGATAGAACAGTTTGGCTTTGGGGAGAAATGTGTAAAGTGGTTAAAGTGTTTATATGCAGATGCAGTAAGCTGCATTAAATGTAACGGATTCATAAGTGAGGCTTTTAAAATAACAAGATCAATAAGGCAGGGGTGTGCACTCTCAGCATTGCTTTATAGTTTAGTGGCGGAGCCGTTGGGATTGGCTGTAAAGGCAGATGGGCGAATTAAGGGAATAAGAGTGGAGGGTGCTGAAAGTGCAGAACCAATTGTCCAGTACGCTGATGACACGACATTATTAGTAGAAGACGTTGAAAGTGTCGAGAATGCAATGAGAGTCATAGAGAAATATTGTAAGGGGTCAGGTGCAAGAGTGAACTTAGAAAAAAACGTTTTTATGAGGTTGGGGGGGGGGGGGGGGGGGTAGAGCCATTGCCATTTTATTTGCCTTTTAAAGAACAAAAGAAAACAAAGATTTTGGGGATAAGGATAGAAAAGGAAGGTTTTAATTGTTAATTCTTTTAATGCTGTCAAAAATGTGGTATGTTTTAGGGGTAACAGCCACGCCAATGTGGGTCATTAAAAGAGTTAAAAGGGGTGTTTTAGATTTTTTTATGGGGAGGGAAGCCAGCAAGAATTGCATACGACACTTTAATTGGTACAAAGGAGGAAGGGGGGCTGGGGCTACTAGATCCAGCAATACGTATGAAGAGCCTCAGAGTAAAAACGATTAAGAAGTTTTTAAGCGCTGAGCAGGTAGGGATAGGGAGGGAAGTTATGAAATATTTTTTAAATAAATGTGGGGGATTGGAAATGGGAACGAGCATTTTATGGATGAAACTAAAGAAAAGTATGATAACAGGGATACTAGAATTTTATAAGGAGGTTTTATGCTCCTGGGGAGAGTTTTTACCAAACACCACCTGGGAGCTAAAAGGGAGAAAGCAGTTTTTAAATCAACCACTAAGTCCTAGGATTGTAGTTGAGGGAAAGGAGGTATATTTTAAAATTTAGATAGAAGTAGGCCTCAGGAGAGTAAAAGACGTACTGTATGAGGTAAGGGAGGGCTTTCTATCATTGCAAGCAATAGTAGATGCAGTCGAGGAAGTTGGCAGTGAGGTCAGAAGAGAGGTTTTAATAAAACAATATGATCAGATCGAAAAGGTTATACTGGGTGAATGGGTAAAGCGAATACAGGTGGGGGGGGGGGGGGGGGGGGATGCCAGGGGTTTATTGTAAAAGGAAGGAAGATAAAATACACATTGGCTCATGCCTTTTAAAAAGCTTTTACAGTGTTTTTAGAAATGTTGCTTTTACGCCACCAAGATCAAATGAATACTGGGTAAGATTGTTTCCCGGGATGGAGGTGAGCAGTATATGGAAGAACGGCAGATTCAAATACATGGAACCAGCTTTAGAGCAATTTGACTACATATTGAGACACAATGGCATTCTTACAGAGATGAGGTTGTGTAAAATTGGTTGGGTGGAGAATGCAAGGTGTCAGGTATGCAAAAAGGAGGATGAGGGGGTTTTACACTTGTTTTTATACTGTTCAGGTTTGGAGGGTTTTATGAGGAAAATGAAAGAGGTCGTGGAAGGGCTGCTGAAAGAGAAACATGATGATGTGTTATTGCAGGGAGGGTGGGAGGTCTTGTTTTTATTTGGTTTGAATGGGAAATGTGGTAATGTGTATGCTCTTAATTTGTTTTTATCTGTTGCCAGATACTCAATCTGGTGTAGAGGAAATGTCCAAAAGAACAGAGACTGTGGTATTTCACTGTGGACATTATACAAAAGGAAACTGCAACAATCAATTCAGACTCGATATGACTATTTTAACATGAATGGACAATGGGACACCTTTGACAATCTGATTACAAAAAACAATCCTTTCATTACGCAGACAACAGGAGGTTTCACAGTTAATATTCCACAGTAAAAATTATTTATGGAATATTTTGAAGGGCACAAATGAATGAATGGTTGAGTCTTGTTGAGATTGTTGATTAATAGTAAGTACAATAGTATAAGGAAGACATGAATAATATAATACTATAACTGAATAAGGGTAACAAAAGTATTGCTGAAGTGATAAAGCAATGGTTTTGAATGAAATGGATGAAATGAGATGTGAATGGATGTGAAAATGCTGGTTAACACCTTGAAATATGCAATGAGTTCTGAATGCAGAATGTGTTAAAAGGACTTTTTGAATGAAATGGTAAAAAGTGATGCTTAATAGAATGACTGATGGCATAATTGAAATTTCATTATTTGTTTTTGTTTTACTTTTTATTTTATTTATTTATTTATTTAATTTTTATGTAATCTGTAACAAATTATGTGAGGAATTTGATAGTAAGGCAAGAAATATGACATTGTTCTTCTGTTGAGGTAATGTTTTATAAATTTTGATACAATTAAAAAAAACAAACAAAAAAAGCACGCCGGATCTCGTCCGATGTCGGAAGCTAAGCAGGGTCGGGCCTGGTTAGTACTTGGATGGGAGGCCGCCTGGGAATACCAGGTGCTGTAAGCTTTTCTATTTTTTTTTCCTTTATTGTCGCTCTCTGTCCCTCTTTCTCTCTGTCTCTTGTTTGTCTTTCCTGGGCTCTTCGCTGGCAATCCGGGTGACTTTCATCTCGTCCTTTTTACTCTCTCCCTCTGTGTGTGTGTGTGTGTGTGACGACAACGAAGTATATGTGTCGCACGGAAGTGATTTGTTGGTTTGGAAGAAGAGCTGTTTGATTGCATTGTGTAATACTATATTGCTTTATGTTGGCATACGAAGTGTTGCGTGTGTGATGTTTCGGGCCGTTGGATGGGCTTGTTTGCGCTGAGAGAGCGGAGGAAAGAGCAAAGGAGAGAGTTGAAGTGCATTGTAGTTTTCTCGAGAGTGTTAAAGCTCGGCAGTTGTCGTAAGGCAAACGGGGAGCCTGTGCTCACCTTGAAATGGCGCTTGTGCCGCGGCCGCTTTCGCTTACGGCCATACCACCCTGAGCACGCCCAATTTTGGCAAGCAGGTTTGGTTTTGACTTTAGGCGCGGAAGGTGAGAGACGCTCACCAATCTTTTGTTTTTGTTTGTTTATTTTTCGTTTTTGATCTTTTCTGAAATTAGTTTTTTTGGTTTATTTGTTGTATACGAGAGTTTTCTTTGCCTCCCAGCAGTATTTACTGCTTGGGGAGCCATTCTTACTCTTTATTTATCGAAATGACGGACCAAGCTGGAAACGACCCTTGCCTGAACAACCGAGACAGAGATATGGACAACCCTTTAAAAAATAGGACGGATTTTTTTGGTAATGAATGTGGACTGGAAAATAGACAACGGCAAAAGAATAACGTTGAAGATGTTGGTGACAAAATGGATAATGGACTCGGAATGGAAAATAGACAACGAGATAAGGATAACGATTTAAACGAGGGGAAAGAGCAAGCGACTGGAGACGTACGGAAAGATAATAAAAGCAAGGATAAGAGTATGAAAAGCAATGGTTCCATGAATGTCAGTGGCCTGAGTCCAAGGGAGGCGGAGTGAGTGAAAAGGAGAGCAATATATACAAAGGAATATAAAAAGGAAGCAACGATGATTCTAGAAGTTCAAGACTTCAACGACATAAAAGCCATGGAAATTATAAAGGCAGTAAACGAAAAATTAGGAGTGGGCAAACTGATTGGTTTAAGACCACGACCTTTAAATGAGTTTGAACTGACTTTAGAGGACGAAGGAATATGCGAAAAACTGGCGGATGGAATTATTTTGAGGGGACAACTGTGCGAGATAAGGAAGCTAACAGAGATGGAGGTGGTGGTGTCGTTTTTAAACCTGCCAACATATATTACGGACGAGGCGATCCTGCGGAAGCTGGTGGGCTGGGGGGTGACCCCTGTTCTCCCGCTCAGGAGAAGATTTTACCCAGGGACAACGGTGGCCGACGGCACTCGCTTCATTAAAGTGAAGTTTCCGCGCGGGGTGGTCTCTCTACCGTACAGCGTGAAGCTGGAAACGGGCGAAGGACAACAATATTTTCGGGTCATACATGGCCGGCAGGTGAAAATCTGTCGGTTGTGTATGAGCCCGGAACATGTGATGAGAAACTGCCCGCAGTTCGCATGCAGGGAGTGCCTAGAACAAGGGCATTACGCGAGAGACTGCCCCGCCACACGGTGCCCGGATTGTGAGAGGGCGCTCATCAGATGCGAGTGCCGATCGGCAGAAGAGGAGGAAGAGGAGCAGCAGCAAGAGTCTGGGCGGGAGGATGGGTGCTCATGCCCTCAGTCTTCGGCAGATATTCTGGAATGTATGGAGGTGACCGGAGTACATGAGGAAGGAGAGCACGAGTTACTGCAGGAGGGCAAACGAGGAGCAGAGGGGGATTACAACGAGGAAAAAATGGAGGACAAGGAAGAACAACAAGGAGAAGAGCGAAATCGAGATGAAAAGGAAGAGAGTGCGCAACGGGAGGGGGAAGAGAAGCAGGGGGGAGAACCGGAGATCAGCTGGACACCATTGTCGGGGGTAGAGGAAGCGGCCAGAATGGTGAGTGACGACGAAAGAGGGAAACGACATGGTTATGCCGACGCAGGGATTAAAAAGCTGAGAAAGCCCAGCGAAAAAAAGATCAAAATAAATATAGATAAAGTACTGGAGCAGCAAAGCAGAAGAAAACAGGCGTTAAAGAAACAACTGGAAAAAAGACGATCTGGCCAGGTGGACAACAGATTTGAAGTTTTAGCAGAAAACGAACTGGAGTGATGAACTTGATTTTATGGATATTTTTAATGAACTGTTTGTCTTTGGTTTCTATTAATGCGAGGGGGCTAACGGGGGATAAGTTGGAAAGAATTTTAGTATTAAATAAGAGAGCACATATATTATGCATACAAGAGACGTTTTGGTCAGATGCAACGGCGGAAAGTTTTAAGTCAAAATGGGATGGACAAATTATATACAGTAATGGAGCCAATAACAGAGGCAGAGGTGTGGCCATACTCGCAAGACGTGGGGTGTGTGATAGCATTGAAAAAATATATTCTGATGAACAGGGGAAAATATTGACAGTGTAAAATCTCTATCCTTAGTTTTAACCTTTCCTATGTAATGTACATGCACCCAATAGCGAACAGGAGAAGGCGGGTTTTTATGGCAATTTAAACGTTTTAATTGAGGGGTGGGAAAACGTTTTATTGGTGGGGGATTTTAATGTATTTTTAAATAGAATTGACATTAGTAAGGGTATGAGATATAGACCGGACAAAGGTAGGGAAGAATTGAGGAAATTAATGAAACAACACAATCTGATTATTCCTGTGCTTGGAGACACAGGAATAATGGTGTAATGGGCTACTCTAGAGGACAGTTAGTGCAGGGGGAAGTAAAACAAAGTAGGATAGATCTGTTTTTATGTCATAGGGACTTCGAGTATATGATTTCAAAGATCTTTTACAGTATGAACTCTTTTAGTGATCACGAGTTTTTAAAATATATTTATTGACTTTAGTGAGATTGAGAGGGGACCAGGTGTATGGGTTCTAAACACGGAACTCTTAAAAGACACAGTATTCAAAGCGGAGGTCGAAAACATAATTATAAACAGTTTGAAATGTTACTTTTTTGAAAATGAGAAGAGGGTATGGTGGGACAATTTAAAGAAAGATATAAAGAGCTTTTCTCTTGAATATAGTAAAAAAGTGCAGAGAATGAAGAGGAGACGGGAGGGAAAGCTTCGAAGAAATTTGGAAGAGGAATTGCAAAAGCAAGCGGGGGGTGAGGGGGATTTGGAGAAACTTTTAACTCTGGAGGAGGACTTAAAGGTAATCGAAGATGCGAAATACAGGGGAGCTATGGTGAGAAGCAGAGCGAGGTACACGGTGGAAGGGGAGAGGTGCACAAAATTCTTTTTTGACCTGGAGAAAAGTAGACAAAGGGCTGATATGATTAAAAGTCTTTTAACTGAGAGTGGGATAAGGGAGGGAAGTACGGAGAGGATTTTAAACGAAGTGCATAGATTTTATACAAATTTGTTTCAGAGGAGGGGGGTTGATTTTAGCGATGAGCAGTTTTTATTAAGCCAGATAAAAGTGACCGTAACGGAGGACGATAAAGCAATGTGTGATGAGGAAATAACGGAGAAAGAAATAGAAACTGCGATCAGCCAGCTGAAGAGTGGCAAAAGCCCGGGGCTAGATGGTTTGCCGTCTGAATTTTATAAGGCTTTTAGGAATGTTTTAGTCCCTATTTTACTAGAGGTTTTTAGCGAAATTATTTATGAAGGAGGTTTAAGTCCCAGTATGAAGAACGGAATGATTAAAATGGTATATAAGAAAAGGGGGGATGCAGCAGATCTAAAGAACTACAGGCCCCTCAGTATGTTAAATACCGATTACAAAATATTGGCAAAAGTGATGGCGAACAGGTTAAAGAAAGTTCTACCTAACATCATAACGACCAGCCAGGCATACTCCATACTAGGAAAAGACATATCAGACACTGTATCAAGCATCAGAGATACAGTGTGGTACATGCCATATGTAAAGAAAAGCGGATATTTAATCAGTCTGGACTTTGAAAAAGCCTTTGACAGAGTCGAACACCAGTACTTATTTGACATTTTAAAAACTCTGGGATTTGGAGAATATTTTTTAAAATGCTTGAAATGTTTTTACACGGATATTTTTAGCTTGGTGAAATGCAATGTTTTTTTAACTGAGGCGATTCCTATAACGCGATCTATCAGACAGGGGTGTCCGCTGTCCGCACTGCTCTACTCCATCGTGGCCGAGCCGCTTGGCTTGGCAGTTAGTGCGGACAGCGGCATAAGAGGCATACAGGTGGAAGAGGCAGGAGAAGAAAATAAAATCTTTCAGTATGCGGATGACACAACATTGATTTTAAGAGACGAAGAGAGTGTAGAAAGGGCCATGAAAGTGATGGAGAAATACTGTGGTGGGTCAGGAGCACACATTAACAAGGAAAAAACGGAATACATGCGGGTGGGAGACGCCAATGTGTTGACAAAGGAAATCAAATTCAGAGAAAGCACGGATAATCTTAAAATATTGGGAGTAAGAATAGGGATGGATGAGATAAGGGAGAGAGATGTGGTATGGGAGGAGGTGGTAAAGGGAATGGAGAAAAGAGTGAGTTTTTGGAAAAGAAGAAATCTAATGTTAAGGGGGAAAGTCTTAGTTCTTAATGCTCTGTTTTTAGCGAAAATGTGGTATATTTTAAGTGTCATGAGTTTACCTCTGTGGGTACCAAACAGAATAAAAAGATGTGTTTTAGACTTTTTATGGGACGGCAAACCATCTAGAATTGCGTATGATACATTGATCGGGAGGGTGGAAGAGGGGGGGCTTGGTTTATTGGATCCATGTATTAGGCTGAAAGGATTAAGAGTTAAAACGGTTAAAAGATTTTTAGAGGTTGGAAATCAGCCTTGGAAGAAAACCATGAAGTATTTTTTAACAAACAGCGATCAGGGTAGGTTGGGACTTTCAGTTTTATGCATGAGGACGAAAGAACACATGAGAACGGGAATGGCGGAATTTTACCGAGAAACACTAAGAGCATGGAGTGAGTTTTTAGAGCATGTATATTTTGAACCAACGGGGAGGAAACAGGTATTAGAGCAGCCGCTGTTTTTAAACCCGAGAATCACTTTTAACGGGCAAATGATCTATTTTAAAAACTGGTATGATGCAGGTATTAGACAGATTAAAGATATTTTATACGAAGTGATACCTGGGTTTTTGCCCAAGCAAGCAATTTTAGACGCGCTGGTTAAAACTGAAGCGGAAAGCAAAATAATGGTGGGGAAAAAAATACGACAAGATAAAAGCGACAGTCCCAACAGACTGGATAGAAATTGTTGAAAGGAGTGAAGAGCCGAATGAAAAAGAAACACCGGAAATGTGTCTGAAAACAGACAAAGAAAATGTTCCGTTGTTTTTATGTGCGTTAAAGGTATTTTATTCTGTTTTTAGGAGCAAGGCTTTTTTTAAAACCCAGAGCTACTGAGTACTGGGGAAAACTGTTACCGGAGATCAGGATAAATGAATTATGGAAAACTGTGCGATGGCAATTCAAAAGCCCGATTCTAGAAAACTTTGACTTTCTTTTGAGGCATAATTGTGTTTTCAACGAAATGAGACTGTTTAAAATTGGACTGGCTGAAGACGCCAAATGTAAAGTGTGCATGGCAGAGAACGAAGGGGTATTGCACATGTTCTTCAAATGTAAAAAACTGGAGTGCTTTCAGACAAAAATGAAAAAGATTGTGGAAGGTTTCCTGCATGACGACAGTGTGGCACTACCTGTGTGGGAGACGGTATTTCTGTTCGGTTGTAGGAATAAAATGGGAAATGGTCGGGCACTGAATTTCTTTCTGGCTGTCGCGAGATACACTGTGTGGTGTAGAAAAATAATTGTAAAAGTAAAGCAGAAAGAGCTTGACATCTGTAGATTTTATTATCAGAAACTCACTCATTACCTTAATGTGCTGAATGAATATTTTACAATGACCAATCAGCCCGAGATGTTTTATGAACTGTTTGGACACGACAATCCTTACATTGACAGAACATGTAACGGTTTTACTCTTATTCTACCTGATTGTTCTTAATGAATTACGGTGTTTTACTATTTGTGTTTTAATGTTTTTTTATATTTTTGTACTTATGTATATAGTACATGTTAATATACAAACTCAGAAAGTCAATATCGTATTTTATTTGATTTTTAAATTTTATTTCACTTATTTTATCTAACCGTATTTTATTTTATTTATCTTGATATCGGTCGTGTACTTTGAATTGTTATAAATGTATAAAGGGTACAGAATGCCCATTTGATTACACAAAGAAGGGAAAAAGACAAGTGTATAATGATAATTGATGAGATTTTGGGATTGCCAAATGTACTGCAAAACTGGTAAAAGGAACACTGCAAGTAGTGCTAATGGCTGTAAATGTACAAACTGAAAGTTTGTTTTGAAAGACTGTTGGAATTCTGTACTCAATGAAATGCTACCGGCTTGGTTTGATTGAAATGTATAAAAATTATTTCTCAATAAAAAAAAAAAAAAAAAAGCACGCCCGATCTCGTCCGATCTCGGAAGCTAAGCAGGGTCGGGCCTGGTTAGTACTTGGATGGGAGACCGCCTGGGAATACCAGGTGCTGTAAGCTTTTCTATTTTTTTTTTTTTTTTTTTTTTTGAAATTTCGTTATTGTCGCTCTCTGTCTCTCTGTCTCTTGTTTGTCTTTCCTGGGCTCTTCGCTGGCAATCCGGGTGACTTTCATCTCGTCCTTTTTACTCTCTGTGTGTGTGTGTGTGTGTGTGTGTGTGCGCGTGTGTGACGAGAAGGAAGTATATGTGTCGCACGGAAGTGATTTGTTGGTTCGGAAGAAGAGCTGTTTGATTGCATTGCCTAATGCTGCATTGCTTTGTGTTGGCATAGGAAGTGTTGCGTGTATGATGTTTGGGGCCGTTGGATGGGCTTGTTTGCGCTGAGAGAGCGAAGGAACGAGCAGATGAGAGAGTTGAATTGCAGTGTAGTTTTGTGTGGAGTCTTAAAGCTCGGCAGGAGTGGTAAGGCAAACGGGGAGCCTTGTGACACGTTGAAATAGCGCTTGTGTGGCCGCCACGTTCGCTTACGGCCATACCACCCTGAGCACGCCCTACGTCTGACGTCACTCAGAGGTTTCCGGTATTCGCGCCGGCAGACGGTGAGAAAGGCTCACCATTTCTTTTCTATTTCTGTTTTTCTGTATATTCTGGTTTTGTAATACTTCTTTTTTTCTTTCTTTTGAGTTTGGGATTGCCCCCTAGTAGCTTGTCTGCTTGGGGGTTTCCCCTTTGCTGTTTTTTGAAATATGACGGATATTTTTGGCAAAGAAATTGGAACGGCAGGAGGATCAAGAATTGGTAACGACCATGGAAACGGAGGAGAACCAGAAAAGGCATTTGAAAACGGATCGAAGAGAGAACCAGAGTTGGGGAATAACGCTTTGAAAGGATTTAAGGCTACGGTTAATTATAAGAAGGAAACTACGATTGTGTTGGAACTTGATGCACTGAAGGAGATTACATCAGGAGAGATTATTAAAAGTGTCACTGGAAAAATTGGATACGGAAAATTGTTGGCATTACGACCAAGACAGAATAATGAATTCGAGATGACTCTGGCTGATCGAGAATCATGTGAGCGGTTGATGGATGGCATTACTATTAAAGGAGTAGTGTGTGAAGTGAGGCAACTAGCGTCCAAAGAAGTAATGGTTTCGTTTTTGCATTTGCCGGCATACATCGAGGACAGGGAAATCATCGCGAAATTGAATGGCTGGGGAGTGACACCGATCCTGCCAGTCAAGTGGCGCTTTTATCCGGGCACTGCCATTGCAGACGGGACAAGATATCTCAGAGTGAGATTCCCGAAAGAAGTAGTGTCCCTGCCATATAGTGTCAAATTTGAGACGGCGGAAGGAGTGCAGTATTTCAGGGTCATTCATGATCGGCAGGTGAAAATCTGTCGATTGTGTATGAACCCTGGACATGTACTAAGAGACTGTCCGGAGTTCAAATGCCGGGAATGTTTGGAGCAGGGACACTTCGCGCGGGACTGCAAGGCGGTGAGGTGCCCGGATTGCCGCCAAGTAATGATGAGGTGTGAGTGCGAGACGGATCGTGAAGGGGAGGAGGAAGACGCTACAGAACGGAGAGAGGAGGATGCAGAGGGAGCTACAGGCGACCCCCCTGTTGAGGGAGAGGGTGAAGTTGGAGATATGGAAGGTGGGGAGCAGACGAAGGAGACGGGCCAAATAGAACACGCAGGAAAAGAAAGCCAAGAGGAGCTAATGGAGAGTGAGGTCTGGACGCCCATAGATCTCACTGAAATCACAACGGAGTTGATAAAGGAATCGGATATGCCAAAGAGTATGGAGGAGAACGATGTGGAGGAGAGGCATGGGGAAACGGCAGAAAAAGAGATAACGGAGGCTAAATCAAGAAGTTTACGACGAAGAACGATGAAGGTAACCCCAAATATAGAAGCCGGGAAAAGGAGACGGAAGCAAGAGGAGGGGAAAGAAGGAGAAACGGACACGGGAGGGACGAAGCAGAGTAGATACGGGGTGCTAGTAGGAGCGGAAGAGAAAGATTAAAAGAGAAAATGATGAGGACGGTGTGTTTCCTGTGGCTCTTAATGACTCTCTGTATTGCTTCAATTAATGCGAGGGGTTTATCAAGAGCGCAGAAATTTCGGAGTTGTTATGTGAAAGAGCGGATGTACTACTATTGCAAGAAACATATTGGAATGACGAATCTGTGAATGAAATGAAATCTATGTGGGACGGAGAAGTGTTTTATAATAATGGGGGAAATCAAAGAGGGAGAGGGTGTCGCCATTTTAATTAGAAGGGGAGCCTGTGAAAAAGCAGAAGAGGTTTATAATGGGAAAGAAGGAAAATGCATAGCAGTCAGAATATGGAACATGGGAGAACCTGTAGTGTTATGCAATCTGCATGCACCTAATAATGAGAGAGAGAAAGAGAGGTTTTTTAAGAATTTGAGTGTATTAATGGATGGGTGGGGAAGAGTGGCTCTTGTGGGGGATTTTAACACAGTTTTTAGCAGAATGGATATTGCAGACGGTATGGTTTTTAAAACTGATGTGGGGAGGGGAGAACTAAAAAATTTAATGACAAAACATGATATGATAGATATATGGAGAGAACGAAATGAGGGGAAAAGGGGTTTTTCAAGAAGACAAATTGTGGGAAACTTCTTGTGCCAGAGTAGAATTGATCTTGTTTTATGTGATAGAGAAACTGGAAAATATACAAAGCAGGTTTTTTACAAAGAAACAGCATTTAGCGATCACGACTTTTTATTTGTAAACATGGATTTTACAGAGGTGGAAAGGGGACCAGGAGTATGGGTTTTAAATACAGAGCTTTTAAAAGATCAATTTTATGTGATGGGGGTGAAGAACATTATCAGCGGGGGAGTACAACATGATTTGTTTAAGGACGATAAAAGAATTTGGTGGGATAATATCAAATACGACATAAGGAGGTTTTCAATGGAGTACAGCAGGACGGTGCAGAGAGTAAAAAAAAGGAGGAACGAAGAGTGAGGGAAGAATTGGGAGCAGAGCTGAGGAAAGTGGACGGGGATGTGGGTCAGGTATTGTTATTGGAGGAGAAATTAAGAGAAATTGAGGAAATGAAGTGTAGAGGGGCGATGATAAGAAGCAGAGCAAAAAACGTGGTGGAGGGGGAATGCTGCACTAAATTCTTTTTTAGTTTGGAAAAGACAAGGCAAAGGACAGAAATGATAAGGAGGTTTTAAGTGGGGATGGAAAGAGGGTGATGGGAACAGAGGGAATATTGCGGGAGGTAACAAGGTTTTATATGGAAATGTTTAGGGGGAGGGGAGTGGATGAGAATGAAGAAAAATTCTTATTACAGCAGTTGAAAGTGAAAGTATCAGACATGGATAAGGATGAATGTGAACAGGAAATATCAGAACAAGAGACTGACATGGCAATAGCTCAGCTGAATAATGGGAAAAGTCCAGGGATAGATGGCTTACCGGGAGAATTTTATAAGGCTTTTAAGGACATTTTAATTCCCATACTGAGAGATCAAAATTAGGAGGTTTTTGAAAAGGGAGAAATGAGTCAAACAATGAAGATGGGGGTGGTTGAACTCATTTTTAAAAAGAGGGGGGACCCCGGCAGACCTGAAGAATTTTAGACCGTTGACAATGTTGAATACGGACTACAAGATTTTAGCAAAAGTTTTAGCAAACCGTTTTAAAAGGATTTTACCGGACATAATCAAAACAAACCAGGCGTATGCAATACAAGGCAGAGATATATCAGATACAGTAAGCAGCATAAGGGATATGGTGGCATATATGGGAGAGAAGGGGAGGGGTGGGTATTTGATAAGTTTGGATTTAGAAAAAGCTTTTGATAGAGTTGAACACAAGTGTTTGATTTGATTGAACAGTTTGGCTTTGGGGAGAAATGTGTAAAGTGGTTAAAGTGTTTATATACAGATGCAGTAAGCTGCATTAAATGCAACGGATTCATAAGTGAGGCTTTTAAAATAACAAGATCAATAAGGCAGGGGTGTCCACTCTCTGCATTACTATACAGTTTAGTGGCGGAGCCGTTGGGGTTGGCTGTAAAGGCAGATGGGCAAATTAAGGGAATAAGAGTGGAAGGGGCCGAAAGTGCAGAACCAATTTTTCAGTACGCTGATGATACGACATTACTAGTAGAAGACGTTGAAAGTGTGGAGAAGGCTATGAAAGTCATAGAGAGATATTGCAAGGGGTCAGGTGCAAGAGTGAATCTAGAAAAAACAGCTTTTATGAGGGTAGGGGGGGTAGAGCCATTGCCATTTTATTTGCCTTTTAAAGAACAAAAAGAAAATATAAAGATTTTAGGGGTAAGGATAGGAAAGGAAGAGAGGAAAACGGGGGATCTGGTGTGGGAGGAGATAGTAGGAGGGATGGAGAGAAGGCTGCATTTCTGGAAGCAAAGGAATTTGTTTTTAAGAGGGAAGGTTTTAATTGTTAATTCTCTAATGCTGTCAAAAATGTGGTATGTTTTAGGGGTAACAGCAATGCCAATGTGGGTCATTAAAAGAGTTAAAAGGAGTGTTTTAGATTTTTTATGGGGAGGGAAGCCAGCAAGAATCGCATACGACACTTTAATTGGTACAAAGGAGGAAGGGGGGCTAGGTTTGTTAGATCCAACAGTACGTATGAAGAGCCTTAGAGTTAAAACGGTTAAGAAGTTTTTAAGTGCTGAGCAGGTGGGGACATGGAGGGAAGTAATGAAATATTTTTTAAATAAATGTGGGGGATTGGAAATGGGAACGAGCATTTTATGGATGAAACTAAAGAAAAGCATGAAAACAGGGATACCAGAATTTTACAAAGAGGTTTTATGCTCCTGGGGAGAGTTTTTACCGAGTACCACCTGGGAGCTACAAAGGAGAGAGCAATTTTTAAATCAACCATTATTTTTAAATCCTAGGATTTTAGTCGAGGGAAAGGAAGTATATTTTAAAATTTGGATAGAGGCAAGCCTCAGGAGGGTAAAAGATGTGCTGTATGAGGTAAGGGAGGGATTTCTACCATTACAGGCAATAGTGGATGCAGTCGAGGAAGTTGGTGGTGAGGTCAAAAGAGAGGTTTTAAGAAAACAATATGATCAGATCAAAAGGGCAATACCGGGTGAATGGGTAAAGGGAATTAAGAAAGGGGAGGGGGGGGGGAGGGGAGGGAATGCCAGAGGTTTATTGTAAAAGGAAGGATGATAAAATACACATTGGCTCATGCCTTTTAAAAAGCTTTTACAGTGTTTTTAGAAATGTTGCTTTTACGCCACCAAGATCAAATGAATACTGGGTAAGATTGTTTCCCGGGATGGAGGTGAGCAGGATATGGAAGAACGGCAGATTCAAATACATGGAACCAGCTTTAGAGCAATTTGACTACATATTGAGACACAATGGCATTCTTACAGAGACGAGGTTGTGTAAAATTGGTTGGGGGCAGAACGCAAGGTGTCAAGTATGCAAAAAGGAGGATGAGGGGATTTTACACCTGTTTTTATACTGTTCAGGTTTGGAGGGTTTTATGAGGAAAATGAAAGAGGTCGTGGGAGAGCTGCTGAAAGAGAAACATGATGATGTGTTATTGCAGGGAGGGTGGGAGGTCTTGTTTTTATTTGGTTTTAATGGGAAATGTGGGAATGTATATGCTCTTAATTTGTTTTTATCTGTTGCCAGATATTCAATCTGGTGTAGACGAAATGTCCAAAAGAACAGAGACTGTGGTATTTCACTGTGGACATTATACAAAAGGAAACTGAAACAATCAATTCAGACCCTATGTGACTATTTTAACATGAATGGACAATGGAACATTTTTGACAACCTGATCATAAAAAACAATCCTTTCATTACACATACAACAGGAGGTTTTACACTTAATTTTCCAAACTAAAAATATTTTTATGGAATGTTTTGATGGGCTTTGACAGCACAAATGATGGAATGAATTAATTTCTGTTGATTAATAGTAAGTATAATATTATAATACCATTATGAAATGAATAATGCAATACTAATAATGGAATAATGGTAATATAAAAGTATTGCTGATGTGAATAAAGTCATGGTTTTGAATGAAATGGATAAAAAGGGATGTAAAAGGATGGTGAAAACGAATGCAAACATCTTGAAATATGCGACCAATTCTGAATGCAGAATACGTTAAAAGGCATTTTTAAATGAAATTGGTTAAAAGTGAGGCTAAATCAGTGACTGATGAGCAACTGGAATTTCATTAATTGTTTTTGTTTTATTTATTAATTTGTATTTTATTTTATTTATTTATTTATTTAATTTTTATGTAATATGTATACAAATTATGTGAAGAAATTGATGTTAGGGCAAGAAAGATGACATTATTCTTGAAAAAAAAAAAAAAAAAAAAAGCACGCCCGATCTCGGAAGCTAAGCAGGGTCGGGCCTGGTTAGTACTTGGATGGGAGACCGCCTGGGAATACCAGGTGCTGTAAGCTTTTCTATTTTTTTTTTTTTTTTGGAAATTTAGTTATTGTCGCTCTCTGTCTCTCTGTCTCTTGTTTGTCTTTCCTGGGCTCTTCGCTGGCAATCCGGGTGACTTTCATCTCGTCCTTTTTACTCTCTCTGTGTTTGTGTGCGTGTGTGACGAGAAGGAAGTATATGTGTCGCACGGAAGTGATTTGTTGGTTCGGAAGAAGAGCTGTTTGATTGCATTGCCTAATGCTGCATTGCTTTGTGTTGGCATAGGAAGTGTTGCGTGTATGATGTTTGGGGCCGTTGGATGGGCTTGCTTGCGCTGAGAGAGCGAAAGGAAAGAGCAGATGAGAGAGTTGAATTGCAGTGTAGTTTTGTATGGAGTCTTAAAGCTCGGCAGGAGTCGTAAGGCAAACGGGGAGCCTTGTCTCACCTTGAAATAGCGCTTGTGTGGCCGTCGCATTCGCTTACGGCCATACCACCCTGAGCACGCCCACTTCCTCTGAGCTAGTTTTGAGCGCGGTTTTGGCAGCGGAGGGTGAGAAACGCTCACCCAATTTTTGTTTTTTCTTTATTTTGTTTGAATCATATTATTATTTTTTTTTGTTCTGAAGCATACTTTAATCGTTTTTTGTTTGTTTGCCATCTTCACTCCCCAGCAGTTTTTTTTTCTGTCTGGGGAGTAGATTATTTTTTTTTCTTCGTTTCCACAATGACAGACTCACGGATAAACGACCATGGACCGGCAAATCGACCAAGAGAAATGGAAAAAGATCTGCTTAATGGCAACGAGATGAATGATTTCCTGGTGAACGACAACGGAGCTTTAAAAAGACGTCGAGAACTGAACAACGGACTAAACATAAATGATACAGATTGGACGAATACGATTGGGAATATTGAAAAGCAAGCAACGAATGATAATAGGAAGGGAAACGGAACAGAAGAAAGCAATGGAAACAGACAACAACTGGCTAATCGGTTACGACAAGAAGTGAGGTTTCAGAGAGACTACAAAAAAGAGGCGACACCAGTAATTGAAATGAATGATGTTAAAGGTATCACGGCTCTGCAAGTTATTAAATCGATTGACAAGAGACTTGGTCTGGGAAAGCTGATTGGTGTTCGGCAACGGCCAAACAATGAGTTTGAAGTGACTTTAGAGAGTGAGGAGTTATGTGGAGAACTGCTGGATGGAATATCAATTGATGGGCATATATACGATGTGCGAAGACTGTGTTCGACGGAACTGATGGTTTCTTTTCTTAACTTGCCAACCTACATCTCTGACGCGGTCATATTGGAAAAACTGACGACTTGGGGAGTGACCCCCATCCTTCCTCTCCGGCGCCGATACTATCCAGGCACCACAGTGGCGGATGGTACGAGATATATCCGGGTCAAGTTCCCGAAGAAAGTTGTTTCACTTCCCTACAGTGCCCGATTTGAGACTGGAGATGGCCCGCAGTACTTCCGAGTAATTCACGACAAGCAAGTCAAAGTGTGTAGACTCTGTATGAGTCCGGAACATGTAATGCGGAGCTGTCCCCAGTTCGTGTGCCGGGAGTGTTTGGAGCAGGGGCACTACGTGAGGGACTGTCAAGCGACAAGATGCCCGGACTGCAACAGAGCAATGATTCGCTGCATGTGCGTGAACGCGGATGAACAGGAGGCGCTGGAGAAGGAGCAAACAACTGGAGGTGGGGAGGGGGGCTCCCCTGACGTGCGGCATTCCAGCCAAGAGACCGCGGAGGAGATGGAAATGAAAGAGGAGGAGAGCCCAGCTTCGAAAGGCTCCAAAGATAGCCCACATCATAGTGTGGGCTCACAAGGCAACGGAGTCGAGGGAGAGGAGCAAGAGGAGGACAAGACAAAGCAGGTGTTGCAACGAGCGGGGGAGATTGAAATGGTGGAAAGAGAGATGGATGAGACAGACGTTATGGATATGGGGTGTGAAGCGGAGAAAGGAGGCTTAACGGATGAAGAAGGAAAAGGAATTGAAAGCGAAACGCTCAGAGAAAGACGGAAGAGAAGTAAGGTAAAGCCAAACTTGGAAACTGCTATAAGAAAACAACGACTGAGAAGAGAAAAGTTTAGAAAAATGTTAGAGGAAAAAAGGGAGGATGGGAGAGAGAATATATCTGTAACACTAGAGGAAACGAAATTAGAATGAGTGTCTGGGCAATTTTTCTAACATTTAATCTGATGAATTTGTGTATTGTAAGTGTGAATGTAAGAAGTCTATCAAATGTACAAAAGTTCCAAAAAGTAACTGAACTAACTAAAAATATGGATGTTTTATGCATACAAGAAACATACTGGGATGATGCAATAGCGGAGCGTTTCAAAGGAATGTGGGATGGGGAAATATTTTATAGTAATGATGTTACCAGGAAAAGAGGAGTTGCAACTATGGTCAAACGAGGGAGTTGTGACAAAGTGGAATTAGTATATAAAGATAATAACGGCAGAGCAGTGGCAATTAAATTCAATAAAAACGAAGAGAGAATAACATTATGTAACATGCATGCACCAAATGTAGAGGAGCAAAAACGGTTATTTTTTGAAGGCCTTAGTGTTTTAATAAATAGGTGGGAGAAAGTTATTTTAATGGGAGATTTTAATACCGTTTTAGAAAAAAGCCACATAGACGATAAAATGACATTTAGAGCAGACAGCGGACGAGAGGAACTGAGGAAAGTGATGGGGGTACACAATTTAGTTGATGTGTGGAGAAGAAAGAATCAGGGGGCTCGGGATTTCTCTAGACGGCAAATTGTGAATGGAACTTTAAAACAAAGTATAACTGATCTGTTTTTATGTCAAAGTGATTTAGAAATACATGTGATGAAGGTTTTTTATAAAAGTAATACTTTTAGTGACCATGAATTTTTGTATGTCACTAGGGATTTTCGTGGGGTGGAACACTGAGACACAATATACAGAGCGGAGGCAGAAAACATCATTTTAAATAGTTTGGAATGCATTTTATTTGAAAAGGAAAAGAGAGAGTGTGGTGGGATAACCTGAAAAAAGACCTAAAGAACTTTTCAGTGGAATACAGTAAGAAAGTACAGAAATTGAAGAGAAGAAAGGAGAGAATAATCAGGAGAAACTTGGCTGAGGAATTGCGAAAGCAAGCGGGGGGAGGGGATGAACTAGATAAAATTATACATTTAGAAGAAGAATTAAAGGAAATTGAAAATGAGAAATACCGGGGGGCTATGGTACGAAGTAGAGCCAAGTATATGATTGAAGGGGAAAAATGCAACAAATTCTTTTTTAGCTTAGAGAAGAACAGACAGAAGGCAGAGGCGATAAGATGTATAGTTACGGAGGAGGGGACGAGGGTGAATAGTACGGAGGGTATTTTAAGAGAAGTTAAAGATTTTTATTCTAATTTATTCCAGAAGAAGGGAGTTCTTTTAGAAGACAAAGAGTTTTTATTGGATCAAGTCAGGGTTGAATTATCGGAGGAAGACAAATTAATGTGGGATGATGATTTTACTGAGGAGGAAATTGAAATGGCCATAAATCAAATGAAAAATGGGAAAAGCCCGGGATTAGACGGTTTGCCATGCGAATTTTACAAGGTTTTTAAGAAGCTTTTGATTCCTATTTTACTCGAGGTTTTTAAGGAAGTATATGAAGAGGGGGATATGAGTCAAACTATGAAAAGGGGCATGATTAAAATAATCTATAAAAAGAGGGGGGATGCTTGCAATTTAAAGAATTTTAGACCTTTAAGTATGCTAAATACGGATTATAAGATTTTAGCAAAGATTTTAGCCAACAGAATCAAGAAAGTTTTACCCTCAATTATAGAAACCAGCCAAGCGTACGCTGTCCTGAATAGAGACATCTCAGATACAGTAAGTAACATAAGAGACATGATATGATATGGGAGAAAAGAAGGAAAATGGCTATTTGATAAGTCTGGATTTAGAGAAAGCTTTCGACAGAGTTGAGCACGAATATTTATTTGATCTATTAACAAAGTTTGGGTTTGACAAAAGAACATTGAGATGGCTGAGACGTCTCTATTCAGATGTTTACAGCTGTGTTAAATGTAATGGCTTTTTAACCGATTTTATTCCAATACAAAGATCAACTAGGCAAGGATGTCCACTGTCTGCACTGTTGTACACTCTTGTGGCCGAACCTCTGGGGCTGGCCATCAGTGCGGACAGGGACATCAGGGGGGTTTTAGTTGAAGGTTTTAGCAAAGAACAAACAATTTTTCAGTATGCAGATGACACTACACTTATTTTAAAGGATTTAGATAGCATTGAAAGGGCCAGCCACATTTGAAAAAGATATTGCAGGGGATCAGGAGCACATGTGAATTATGAAAAAACAGTGTATGAGGGTGGGACAAAGTAAAGAATTTACCACCAACCATTCCATTTAATGGTCACACAGGCCATCATTGAATTGATTGAGGAAGTGGCAGAAGTTAAAAACAAAAGTATAATTGAAACACAATACAGAAAACTAAAAGAAGCGATACCAAATGATTGGGTTGAGAGAACTGATAAGAATGAAAAAGAGAATGAGAATGATACACCAGGCGTGCATGTCAAGTTAACAGAGAAGCATGTCCCTTTTAGCATTTGTACACTGAGAGTGTTTTATTCTTATTTTAGAAGTAAAGCATTTATTGAACCCAGGGCTAACCTCTACTGGATGAGAATGTACCCAAACCTTAATCTCAGGCAGCTATGGACAACTGTACATCATAATTTTAAATGCCTGGACTTAGAAAATTTTGATTTTTTATTAAGACACAACTGTGTTTTTAATGAGAGATGATTATGTAAGATTGGTTTGATTGCTGATGGACTATGCAAAGTATGCAAAAATGAAGAAGAAGGAATGAGACACATGTATTTTGATTGTGAGCGGTTACAGTGTTTCATAAAAAAATTGAAAGAAATTGCGAATGGTCTTTTGTCAGATGGAACTGTGGTACAGACTGAGTGGGAAACCCTCTTTTTATTTGGTTTCAAAGGAAAAGCTAAAAACTCTTATGCGCTGAATCTGTTCTTAGCTGTGGCAAGGTATACTGTGTGGATGCGAAGAACGATTGTAAAACAAAGAGGGAGAGAACTGGAACTATGCACATTCTTCAAGCAAAGAATCACACAGACTACTGGAACTTTGTATTAGCACTTTAATGAGAGAAATGAACAGGATATGTTTGAGGAACTTCTGGTTAAAAACAATCCTTTTATACAATTGACGTGGAATAGGTTTAAAGTTATCTTGCCTGACTGTTTTTAAGCGGTTATATTTATTTGTTTTTTAATGTACTGATTTATTTATTTATTTATTTATTCATTCATTTATTTGATGTATTTATCTTTTGTATATTTATTGTACACTTTGAATAGAAGTGAATGTCTAGAAGGAACATAATGAAGATGGATAATGCGCACTGAAGTAAATGTCTAAAAAAAGGAGAAAAGATCCTAATATAAAAGGGATTTTTTATTGTATGCAAAAAGTTAATCATAGAAATGTAATAGCAATGTAATGATTATGATGACAAAATTTGTGTAACGACAGCTCGAATTTTAATTGAATGGAAATGTAACACTGAGAGAATGTACTGTTGTGAAATTATTTTTCAATAAAGACAAAAAGCACGCCCGATCTCGTCCGATCTCGGAAGCTAAGCAGGGTCGGGCCTGGTTAGTACTTGGATGGGAGACCGCCTGGGAATACCAGGTGCTGTAAGCTTTTCTATTTTTTTTTTTTTCTTTCGTTATTGTCGCTCTCTGTCCCTCTTTCTCTTTTCTCTTGTTTGTCTTTCCTGGGCTCTTCGCTGTCAATCCGGGTGATTTTCATCTCGTCCTTTTTACTCTCTCCCTCTGTCTCCCTGTGTGTGTGTGTATGTGTGTGTGTGACGTATATGTGTTGCACGGAAGTCATTTCTTGGTTTGGAAGAAGAGCTGTTTGATTGCATTGTGTAATACTATATTGCTTTGTGTTGGCATAGGAAGTGTTGCGTGTGTGATGTTTCGGGCCATTGGATGGGCTTGTTTGCGCTGAGAGAGCGGAGGAAAGAGCAGAGGAGAGAGTTGAATTGCAGTGTAGTTTTGTGTGGAGTCTTAAAGCTCGGCAGGAGTCGTAAGCCAAACGGGGAGCCTTTGCTCACCTTGAAATAGCGCTTGTGTGGCCGCCGCATTCGCTTACGGCCATACCGCCCTGAGCACGCCCGACGTCTGACGTCACTCAGAGGTTTCCGGTATTCCCGCCGGCAGTCGGTGAGAAAGGCTCACCATTTCTTTTCTATTTCTGTTTTTCTGTATATTTTGGTTTTGTAATACTTCGTTTTTGGGATTGCCCCCTAGTAGCTTGTCTGCTTGGGGGTTTCCCCTTTACTGTTTTTTGAAATATGACGGATATTTTTGGCAAAGAAATTGGAACGGCAAGAGGATCAAGAATCGGCAACGACCATGGAAACGGAGGAGAACCAGAAAAGGCATTTGACAACGGATCGGAGAGAGAACCAGAGTTGGGGACCAACGCTTTGAAAGGATTTAAGGCTTCGGTTAATTATAAGAAAGAAACTACAGTTGTGTTGGAACTTGATGCACTGAAGGAGATTACATCAGGAGAGATTATTAAAAGTGTCATTGAAAAAATCGGATACGGAAAATTGTTGGCATTACGACCAAGAGCTAACAATGAATTCGAGATGACTCTGGCTTATCAAGAATCATGTGAGCGGTTGATGGATGGCATTACTATTAAAGGAGTAGTGTGTGAAGTGAGGCAATTGGCGTCCAAAGAAATAATGGTTTCGTTTTTGTATTTGCCGGTGTTACACCGAATTCTGTGACCATCGAAATCTGTGACCCTAGAGGGCGCTGTTGCTACTGGGCAGCTTCAAATCGCTCGCACAGACAAGTTCGTTACGCAAATAGCGTAAACTCAGACTGTAAACAAATAAAGGTGAATGCAGTGCGAAGTTTTTTGTTTACAAATGCTGGTTTATCACATCATGAAGTACGGAAGCCATGAGATGCTGTGGATTTATATTTAATCCCGTTTTCTCGTGATAACGTGTTCTTTTTCTTCGTTTCCTCCAACATCTCGAGATGTCGACTTATTGATGTCATTATCACGAAATGACGAAACTAAATAAACAATTCACCGTTTTCCCGAGATATCGCATTAATCATGTCATTATAACGGGAAAACAAAGTTTCGTTATTTCGTGATAATGACTTAAATACTCGAGATCTCGAGTAAACACAGAAGAATAACGCGTTATCACGAGAAAACGGAGTCAAAATTTGAATGTGAACTGATGGCATCTTAGGGCTTCCATATGTTACGTCCTGAGACGTATTTATGTTTTTATTTCGTGTTTTGTTTACTGTTGTATATGTGTTGCTGTTGTACTGTTGTGTCCTCTCTCTTTCTCTCCGCTCCTCCCTCTTTCCATTTAACAGGTCATCAAGCACCATGGAAACGAGGGAGGGTCTATTTGTCAAACAGCACTCCCATTGGCTGAGAGGAAAGAGGCCAGGATATATAAACCAGCCAGTCCTCTTCACTAGAGACCTTTTGTTCCTTCTCCTTGCTGAGACTGTGTTGGTTGTAGGTTGTTGGTTTTGATGGTTGATGAGTTGTTATTGCTTTATTTGCTTCTTGTTTACTATGTGTTCTTTTTTTCTGTATTGTATATAGACCCGTATATAGCCTTCTCTAGAGTGTGGGAAGCCCTGTAGGGAGGTTGGGTGCCTTTTTGTTTGAAACTGTTTTCTCCTGTTTTTTTGGTTAGTTAGGGAGTGAGGTTGGTTTGTGTTGTTAATTTTGTTTTCTTTTTAACGGTAGGTAAGTTAGAGTCCACTCCTCGTAGCTAGACTGTTTTGTTTGTTGTTTTGGCACCTCCCCCTCCTGAAGTCTCTGTTTGTTTTGTTTGATGCTTCCTGTTCTCAAGTTTGATAATAAATTCAATTATTTTCCTCTTAAGTTGATTTTTGTTGTATGGTGGTGTGCTTGGGACATTCCTTTACTTAATTTAGTCAGTTATTTATTGTTACATTCCCTTACCCCCCCCCCCCGGAAAAAAAAAGGGGGAAGGTAACACATAATAAAGGCTTAGCTGCTTGTCAGATTAAATGCTGTTGATCGTGAACCCCAGCTGAGCCCCCTGCTGTTTTGTCATTCTTTATATTGTCTACTTCTTGTGTTCTCATTTTCATTATGGCTGTGTTGTTTGTAATTTGGCCACTGGGTTGGCACCTATTGCACACCTAGCTGGCCTAGAAGGGGTCTCCTCTCTCTGTGGTCCTTCTCAAGATTTTTCCCTGGCATCCGGGTTTTTTGAGGAGTTTTTTCTTGCCCGCTATGAGGATCAAGTCAGGGAGTGCCACCCTGCTCTGGTTGTTGTAATCCTGTGGGCATGTAAAGCCCTTTGAGACTGTAAACTGTGATATTGGGCTTTAAATAAACTTGAACTTGAACTTGCAGAGTAGCCTATTGTTGCAGTTCTTACGGAACCAACAACTGATTAAGCTGACCTCACGCTGACAACTTTAGGCCATCAGAATATGTGACCCCACTGTAACTTGGGAGAAAATGCCTGACACACCACCCAAACCATTTCAGGTGACTTCTTTTACCTCCCCATGTATGACTAAAAACTTGTCATCACTCTGGTCAACAGTCTGACCTTGGCACGAGGGGTCACATATTCTGATAGCTGTCGTCAGAATATGTGACCCCACTGTAACTTGGGAGAAAATGCCTGACACACCAGCCACCCAATTACAGATGACTTTTTTTTACCTTGTAGAACGTACGCTCTTCAAGTCGGAACATGTCATGTTCTGACGACACTTGACCTTTGAAGAGCGTACATTCGCTATTGATTGTCACGTATCTACCACAGTATCTCGTTAATATACTAATAATATCTGCGCGTAATGGATCCGAAAATGCTTGCGGAACTGAAGTATCTTCTTGAGGGGGAATATCCCAAAGATGCCAATAAACATTGGCGTTACATCCTGAAAAGGAAAGCCTCGAACTTCTGCTTGATTGGTAATGTAATCAGCACAGCAGAAAAAAAGTAGCTCGCTAGTTAAGGGAATACCCTGCACACGAAAAAAAAGTACATATATATAATAGACACACACAAACATATATTGCACAGAAAGTACCCAAAGTACACTAAGGTAATTTAGTAACGTAATTCTAAGGTAATTTTCATAGTGTTGAATACATAGCTCGGCTTACGGTACTACTGCGTAACAGCTTAATCGTAAGCTTCTATCTGCTTATGTTTTAAAATATGTTCTGATTATAATCAGTGGGGGGGGCTGATCACGCTGAGGGGGAGGGGGTCATTAACTAAGTCGCTCGACTCTTTAGGATAGGTTACACATTAAATTCTAGCATTTAGTGCAGTATTTAAACTCTTCTGGTCTTTTACATTCTGTTATTTTAATGAAACGAAAAGGGAGTGGGAAAAAGGTTCTCTCTTTACAATCTAGAGAGGTGCTATGTGCAGGGGATGATGGAAATATGTGTGTTACTTTGTTACTAAAGTTCGCACACATATTAACATTTAAGTAATACATTAACGCGAAATAATAAGGTGACTAGGCTACTGTTTACTGTAAAAGAGAGTGGGCTACGGAAACGCATGACTCCGGGGAGGGGGATGGGGGGTCCCTCGAAGTGTTGCGGTAAGTCACGGTAGGGTGGAGGGGGGTCGAAAAATCCTCAAAAATCAGTTTATGGACTTATGATGGCCCCTTTCTTTGTACTCCGTGCACATTGTCAATTACTTAATGAATTCAATACAGTTTTATCGTATCACAACATATAATATACAATTAATTCATTTGATAAACGTTTGCAGGTATCATAGTGTACAGTGTGTCAGAAAAATAAAAAAGACATAAAGCAAGAGATGGACTACAGACCAATCAAGGTACCAACTCCAAATTTATATATTAGGCTTTCATGAAATATGCAGATCTATTAATACCTTACATACTTTGGGCTTTTTTAAAATAATAAAATACATTTATTTAATTTGCAAATGTAAAAATATTAGTGTGTTAATAACTGTAACTTCTTGTTTGTTTTGACAGACCAAGCTTCCATTCGAACTGGTTGGAATGGACCTAATTGGAAAGTTGGTCAAATCTGACCAGCAGAATCAGTATATATGTGTAATAATTGATTATTGCATCAGATGGGCACAGGCTTATCCGATGAAATCAAAGTCTGCTGCAGAGGTCACACAATGCATTCTAAAATTCGTATATCAGTTTGAAGTGCCAAAACGGATTCTTACTGATCAAGGGAAAGAGTTTGTCAATACTGTAAGTATTTTCACTTCTGCTATACAAGGGGTTTTATGTGTTTCATAATGTTCATCTCTGTGTAAACAGTTTGATGGAAAATGACAGAAATCTATGTTAGTCACATTATTAACACATACTGTATACATATATAAATATATATAAATATATATATATATATATATATACATATATAAATATATATATATATATATATATATATATATATATATATATATTTACATAACTTCTGTAGATCAACACTGAGGTTTGCAAAGTGTTTGGCATCAAAAGAAGTCTCTGTGCCCCATACCACCCTCAGACAAACGGATTGGTGGAGAGGCTCAATGGCGCCATACAGAGGTGAAAAATGCATCAAACACAGAACATATATGAGCAGTATGTTATAAGCTTTTTTGTTTACATCATATAGCCTCAGAAGCACTTTGCTTGCACAGCTGATGAAGGAGTTCAGTCTGTTTGTATGTATATATATATATATTTGTGTAAGCCTTCCCATCATATTTCGATATTTTGACCACTTAATTTTTTAGAACTCTTGCAAAGCTGGTGGAGGACAAGCCCAATACCTGGGACCAGTATTTGGAGGCCGTCATGTTTGGGCTGCGCACAAAGAAGCAGCTCACAACACAGTTCTCACCATATTATCTGACGTTTGGGAGAGAAGCACGGTACCCATCCGAGGTCCCAGAAAATAAGGTGAAATTGAAAAATTGCATTTTTTATGTTTCCTAATTTTGTGTAAATAATATGGTACATCATTTTAAAAAATGATGTCACATAGTTATGCTATGTACAATAAAATCATTACTAACATGTTTCCATAGGTTGATGGTTCCTTTGAAGATGACTACACCAAAGAAGAGGTGGCCATTGACATTGAACGGCATGAAAAAATTATGAACATTGTTGAGGGCAATGTCGAAAAAGTGCATGCCAGAGCCAGGAGAAGGCTCTCTAAAAAGGGACACCAAAGCCTACAGGTGGGGGACATGGTGTGGAGAAGGAACGTCCGCACCGAACAGCGCAAAGGGGAAAAACTGGACCCAGATTATTTTGGTCCCTCCATGGTAGCAAAAATAGAGGGGAAAAGTGTTGATCTTGTGGATAAAGACGGTCGGTCCATATGCAAGGTCAACATTGACCACCTCAAACACCACCATGAGGAGACCCCAAGGATACCTCACAAATTAAAGAGGCATCATCAGTTCCCCCCCTCTCAGACACCTGATGTCACCTCCTCTCCACCCCCAGCTGTGGAACCCTCTCCACCCCCAGCTGCAGACCCCTCTCCATCTCTGGCTGCGGAACCCTCTCCACCTCCGGCTGCAGAACCCTCTCCATCTCCGGCTTCGGAACCCTCTCCACCTCCGGCTGCAGACCCCTCTCCACCTCCGGCTGCAGACCCCTCTCCACCTTCAGCTACAGAATCATCCTTTCATGAAAAGTGTATGTAACTTGGATGACCTATCACTGAAATGCATTTCTGTTTAAATAAAGGTAACCATTTCCATGTGAAGTTCTTGTACTTCACGTAAGTGTAAGATTTCAACATTTTTTCACATTCAAACAGAAATAGATTTCATATGCTTAAATAGTAACTGACATTGTGATACACCTCATTAAAGTTGTTTTAATTATTGTTTTATGTCACACAAAGGCATGAAAGACGCCTGGGGAGGCAAAAATTCACACGTCCTCCTATCAAAAATGGGTCCCTATAAACTGTTTTATTGGGACATTGCCAGGACAGCTCCCAGTCAAGAGCTCGAGAGTGAGGTGAGCTGTATTACTGAATGCAATGGAACATTTGTCTACTTGAGTTGTATCTAAATTTTCTCCAGCGAAATGCTAGATATCCTTAAGTAATTTGTATACTCATTTACCTGTCCCTCAGGTGATCAATGCATAAATGGCCCACACAATCAGAACAAATAACCAGTGCAGTGTAAATATGCAGTGTTGAGGACATTGATATGTTAACTGATATATAGAAAGTAGTCCTCGTTAACGATTGATTGAAGGAGACAG
Organism: Chanos chanos; assembly: GCF_902362185.1. Lineage (NCBI taxonomy): Eukaryota > Metazoa > Chordata > Actinopteri > Gonorynchiformes > Chanidae > Chanos > Chanos chanos. Next base: position 3,088,013 of record NC_044509.1, on the reverse strand, counting down.
ATACAGTAAAGTCAAGGTCAACTTTATTTCTGTGTCCTGCGTGAATGTTGTGTATGTGTGAAAACACAACAATTAATACACTGACACAACTTATTGATAAGTCATATTGTCTTCAATGATGACCAGATGACCTGAGTGAGCTGTGCCACTATTGTGGGGAGAAAGTGACTGTGGAGGAGCAAGGAAAGACAGTGGGAAAGAAACAGAGAAAACCACTGTCAAATACTTGGGTAAAAAAGCTCTTTTTAAAATAAGGCATTCCATCACTGGGCTCTGATCACTCTGAGACCTCTTTACATGGCATATCTTTCTTATAGTAGGAAATATACATACTCTCTCTCTCACTCTCTCTCTCTCTCTATATATATATATGTACATATATACATACATACACACTCACACACACACACATATATGTATATATTTATATATATATCATAGCTATATGTTGTACTGTATCTCAGATATTCACCCTGAAAATGTTGCTATGACCTTTGTTTTTACAGATCCAGTGTGACATGTGTGACCGGTGGTTCCACATGCAGTGTGTTGGAAGGCCTGACCCCATGAAGTCGTACAGCTGTGCGGCGTGCCGATCCTGATCTCTCCCTCCCCTCCCTTTTTGATGTTTAATGTTAAAGTTATATAAAGTTATAGTAATATTAAGTTATTGTTAAATTGTAAAGTTAAAGCGTGAGGTTAAGTTAAAGTTAAGTTAAAATGTTAAAGTTGTACAGATTTTTTGCGTTATCATTATATAATTTGTATCACAAAACTTTTGTAACAAAACATTAAAACACCTCATTGTAAGAAAATGCATTGTTTTTACTAATATCATAACATGTCTGTTGCACTATGCAGTGGTACTAAATGGTGCATTTATATTACATTTGTGGTAAAATTATTTTAGTTATACATAAGAAGGGCAGATGAGTCACCTGAAATGGTTTGGGTGGTGTGTCAGGCATTTTCTCCCAAGTTACAGTGGGGTCACATATTCTGACGACAGCTATCAGAATATGTGACCCCTCGTGCCAAGGTCAGACTGTTGACCAGAGTGATGACAGGTTTTTAGTCATACATGGGGAGGTAAAAGAAGTCACCTGAAATGGTTTGGGTGGTGTGTCAGGCATTTTCTCCCTAGTTACAGTGGGGTCACATATTCTGATGTCCTAAAGTTGTCAGCGTGAGGTCAGCTTAATCAGTTGTTGGCTCCGTAAGAACTGCAACAATAAATGCAACAATAAATAAGATGCCATCAGTTCACATTCAAATTTTGACTCCGTTTTCTCGTGATAACGCGTTATTCTTCTGTGTTTACTCGAGATCTCGAGTATTTAAGTCATTATCACGAAATAATGAAACTTTGTTTTCCCGTTATAATGACATGATTAATGCGATATCTCGGGAAAACGGCGAATTGTTTATTTAGTTTCGTCATTTCGTGATAATGACATCAATAAGTCGACATCTCGAGATGTTGGAGGAAACGAAGAAAAAGAACACGTTATCACGAGAAAACGGGATTAAATATAAATCCACAGCATCTCATGGCTTCCGTACTTCATGATGTGATAAACCAGCATTTGTAAACAAAAAACTTCACACTGCATTCACCTTTATTTGTTTACAGTCTGAGTTTACGCTATTTGCGTAACGAACTTGTCTGTGCGAGCGATTTGAAGCTGCCCAGTAGCAACAGCGCCCTCTAGGGTCACAGATTTCGATGGTCACAGAATTCGGTGTAACACCTGTTTACATCAAAGACAGGGAAATCATCGCGAAATTGACTGGCTGAGGAGTGACACCAATCCTGCCAATCAAAAGGCGCTTTTATCCGGGCAGTGACATCACAGACGGGACAAGATTTCTCAGAGTGAGATTCCTGAAAGAAGTAGTGTCCCTGCCATATAGTGTCAAATTTGAGACGGCGGAAGGAGCGCAGTACTTCAGGGACATTCATGATCGGCAGGTGAAAATCTGTCGATTGTGTATGAACCCTGGACATGTACTAAGAGACTGTCCGGAGTTCAAATGCCGGGAATGTTTGGAGCAGGGACACTTTGCGCGGGACTGCAAAGCGGTGAGGTGCCCGGATTGCCGCCAAGTAATGATGAGGTGAGAGTGTGAGACGGATCGTTAAGGGGAGGAGGAAGACGCTACAGAAGGGAGAGAGGAGGATGCAGAGGGAGCTACAGGTGACCCCCCTGTCGAGGGAGAGGGTGAAGTTGGAGATATGGAAGGCGAGGAGCAGACGAAGGAGACGGGCAAATTAGAACACGCTGGAAAAGAAAGCCAAGAGGAGCTAATGGAGAGTGGTGTATGGACGCCCATAGATTTCACTGAAATCACAACGGAGTTGACAAAGGAATCGGATATGCCAAAGAGTATGGAGGAGAACGATGTGGAGGAGAGGCTTGGGGAATCGGCAGAAAAAGAGATAACGGAGGCTAAAGCAAGAGGCTTACGACGAAGAACGATGAAGGTAACCCCAAATATAGACGCAGAAGAAAACGAGAGGAGGGGAAAGAAGGAGAAACGGACATGGGAGGAATTAAGCAAAGTAGATATGGGGTGTTAGTGGGAGTGGAAGAGAAAGATTAAAAGAGAAAATGATGAGGACTGTGTGGTTTCTGAGTTGTTTAGGAGTTGTTTAGTGCTCTGTGAAAGAGCAGATGTACTACTATTGCAAGAAACATGTTGGACTGATGAAGCTGTGAATGAAATGAAATCTATGTGGGATGGAGAAGTGTTTTATAATAACGGGGGAAATCAAAGAGGGAGAGGGTGTCGCCATTTTAATTAGAAGGGGGGTGTGTGAAAAAGCAGAAGAGGTTTATAATGGGAAAGAAGGAAAATGCATAGCAGTCAGAATATGGAACATGGGAGAACCTGTAGTGTTATGCAATCTGCATGCACCTAATAATGAGAGAGAGAAAGAGAGGTTTTTTAAGAATTTGAGTGTGTTAATGGATGGGTGGGGAAGAGTGGCACTTTTTAGTAAAATGGATATTGCAGACAGTATGGTTTTTAAAACGGATGTGGGGAGGGGAGAACTAAAAAATTTAATGGCAAAACATGATGTGATAGGTATATGGAGAGAATGAAATGAGGGGAAGAGAGGGTTTTTCAAGAAGGCAAATTGTGGAAAACTTTTTGTGCCAAAGCAGGATTGCTCTAGTTTTATGTCATAGAGAAATTGGAAAATATATAAAGCAGGTTTTTTACAAAGAAACAGCAATTAGCGATCACGACTTTTTATTTGTAAACATGGATTTTACAGAGGTGGAAAGGGGACCAGGAGTGTGGGTTTTAAATACAGAGCTTTTAAAAGATCAATTTTATGTGATGGGGGTGAAGAGCATTATCAGTGGGGGGGTAGAACATGATTTGTTGAAGGACGATAAAAGAATTTGGTGGGGCAATATAAAATACGATATAAGGAGGTTTTCAATGGAGTACAGCAGGATGTGGGTCAGGTATTGTTATTGGAGGAGAAATTAAGAGAAATTGAGGAAATGAAGTGTAGAGGGGCGATGATAAGAAGCAGAGCAAAAAACGTGGTGGAGGGGGAATGCTGCACTAAATTCTTTTTTAGTTTGGAAAAGACAAGGCAAAGGACAGAAATGATAAGGAGGTTTTAAGTGGGGATGGAAAGAGGGTGATGGGAACAGAGGGAATATTGCGGGAGGTAACAAGGTTTTATATGGAAATGTTTAGGGGGAGGGGAGTGGATGAGAATGAAGAAAAATTCTTATTACAGCAGTTGAAAGTGAAAGTATCAGACATGGATAAGGATGAATGTGAACAGGAAATATCAGAACAAGAGACTGACATGGCAATAGCTCAGCTGAATAATGGGAAAAGTCCAGGGATAGATGGCTTACCGGGAGAATTTTATAAGGCTTTTAAGGACATTTTAATTCCCATACTGAGAGATCAAAATTAGGAGGTTTTTGAAAAGGGAGAAATGAGTCAAACAATGAAGATGGGGGTGGTTGAACTCATTTTTAAAAAGAGGGGGGACCCCGGCAGACCTGAAGAATTTTAGACCGTTGACAATGTTGAATACGGACTACAAGATTTTAGCAAAAGTTTTAGCAAATCGTTTTAGCAAAAGGATTTTACCGGACACAATCAAAACAAACCAGGCATATGCGATACAAGGCAGAGATATACTCTTGTATCGCACTACTCTTGCAACTTTCAATACAAAATTATCTATAAAATAATTTTCCTTATTTCATCTGTTAAGTGCCGCTACTCTAATAATGCTCACCTTCCGTCCCTCTTCTCCTGCATGGCTGTGGCTCATCAGTTTGAGCACGAGTGTCTGGCTTGAATGTGGCTACTTTCTCTTAGGTGTGCCCCCCCCCCCACCCCCCCCACCCCCCGTCATCTCTCTTCACCGTCATCCCGATGGCTGCTGCAGCTTCGTGTCTTCCTGCGCTGCTACAGCTGTGCCGTCCACCCCAACTGAGCCCTATGCTGTTTTGTCATTCTTCATACTGCCTACTAGTTGTGTTTTCATTTTATTATCACTGTGTTGTTTTGTAATTTGCCCTCTGGGCTGGCACCTACTGCACGCCTGGCTGGCCTAGAAGGGGTCACCTCTCTTTGTGGTCCTTCTCAAGATTTCTCCTATTTTTCCCTAGTGTCTGGGTTTTTTTGAGGAGTTTTTTCTTGCCCGCTATGAGAATCAAGTCAGGGGGTGCCACCCTGCTCTGTTTTGTTGTAATCCTGTGGGCATGTAAAGCCCTTTGAGACTGTAAACAGTGATCTTAGGCTCTAAATAAACTTAAACTTGAAACTTGAACTTGAGATATATCAGACATAGTAAGCAGCATAAGGGATATGGTGGCGTATATGGGAGAGAGGGGGAGGGGTGGGTATTTGAAGTTTGAAGTTTAGATTTAGAAAAAGCTTTTGATAGAGTTGAACATAAGTACTTGATTGATTTGATAGAACAGTTTGGCTTTGGGGAGAAATGTGTAAAGTGGTTAAAGTGTTTATATTCAGATGCAGTAAGCTGCATCAAATGTAACGGATTCATAAGTGAGGCTTTTAAAATAACAAGATCAATAAGGCAGGGGTGTCCACTCTCAGCATTGCTTTACAGTTTAGTGGCGGAGCCGTTGGGATTGGCTGTAAAGGCAGATGGGCGAATTAAGGGAATAAGAGTGGAGGGTGCTGAAAGTGCAGAACCAATTTTCCAGTACGCTGATGACACGACATTATTAGTAGAAGACGTTGAAGGTGTGGAGAATGCAATGAGAGTCATAGAGAGATATTGTATGATGTCAGGTGCAAGAGTGAACTTAGAAAAAACAGTTTTTATGAGGTTAGAGCCATTGCCATTTTATTTGCCTTTTAAAGAACAAAAAGAAAACATAAAGATTTTGGGGATAAGGACAGGAAAGGAAGAGAGGAAAATGGAGGATCTGGTGTGGGAGGAGGTAGTAGGAGGGATGGAGAGAAGGCTGCATTTTTGGAAACAAAGAAATTTGTTGTCAAAAATGTGGTATGTTTTAGGGGTAACAGCACTGCTAATGTGGGTCATTAAAAGAGTTAAAAGGAGGTACAAAGACGACAAATGCTGAGAGAAAGAAGAACAGAACAGAAGGTGAACAGATATGATGTTTTAAATGAACCACAGTCAGAATGATGAGTACAATAGCAGCTTTGATGTTTTATTTAATGAGCTGCTTTTGTTTGATATCCATTAATGTAAGAGGATTATCCAAGAAGACAGAAGAGAGCTTTTTTTTTGGAGGGTAAAATAATCTAATTGATGGGTGGACAAATGTGCTTTTGATGGGAGACTTTTTTCCCCCTTTATTCACTGATTTTCACAAAAAGATACAATGGGATCATACACAACACATACAAGACTTGAGTATAAAAGAAGAAAGTAACAACAACAAACACACAGAAAAAACGCCACCACTAGGACAAAAGGATAATAATCTGCAGGGATTATATCAGCATACATTACTTGGGTCTTGATCAGTCTCAGACCTAAGAGACTCTTCCAATAAGCAGGGTATACATCTGAATTACACAGTATAGCTAGCTTGACAGGCTGACATTTATATAATGAACATCCCTTGGAAAAAAAAAACAAAAGAGGAAAGGGGAAGAAAAGAAAGACACACAAAAAGAGAGAGACAGATAAATAAATAAATAACCCACGCTGAAATACAGTTAAACACAGCAACAACAACAATAAAACAAACCCATAGAAACAGGACACAACACTCAAACAGACCTACGGTACAGAGCCCAACGCTTGCTTCAGCAAGTGATGTGAACAACCAGCCTCACCAGATCATAACTGATTCACCAAATAATTAATAAACGGTTGCCACACTGTAAAGAACCTATTGCCAGAGCAATGCAAAGCAAATCTGATCTTTTCCAAATATAGAAACTGCAGAGTCTCCCTCACCCAGTGATTAAAGGTTGGGGGGGGGGGGGGGCAAATTTGGAATTCAATAAAATGATTCTCCTCGCCAAAAGAGTGAGAAAAGCAATACAGTTAGATTGTGTTTTTGTGAGGGGGGCCTCTTCACAATGGATACCAAAAAGGGCTGTGAGAGGATTGGGGTCTATAGGTCTCTTGAATATCGTGGAAAAAGCTTTAAAAATTAAAGACCAGTAGCTCGAATTGAAGAGGAATGCATCCTTGATAGTACGGAAGACCATTCACCATCTGAGAGTTTCACATGTAAATCGGCTTCCCATGCCTCCCTCAGTGCAGTAAGAGACTCAGTCTGTACGGATGACAGTCTCATATACATGACAGAGATTGTGCTTCTGGGGGAGGGGTCTGCTGGAAGTAAAAGGTCGAGTGGTTGCTGTTCAGGGATTCATGGAAATGATTCTGTAGTCTTGAGGATAAAATCCCGAACCTGTAGATATCTAAAGAAATGTGCTTTTGGTATGCCGTACTTTCCAATAAGTTGCTCAAAGGAAGCAAAAGTGCCATCAACACACAGGTCTTTCAATGAAAGAATGCCCTTCTCCTGCCACATAGAACAAGCATCATCATGAAGTGAGGGGGGAAATTGGTGATTTGCTGCAATTTGGGCACGGATTGAACCTCTCTGCCATGAAAAATATTTCCGCATCCGAGACCATATACGTAGTGATTGTTTGATTATGGGGAGAGAGAACGTGCGATTCAGTGTAGCATCAGACAACTCTGAATAGAGCAGAGCCGAAAGAGATACCGGTAGAGTGGAATAAGTTTCAATCTGTACCCACGTAGGAACGTCATCATCACAGTATTTCCAAAGCCAAAATGCCTATGATCTCAGGTTGCACACCCAATTATAAAACTGAAAATGTGGAAGTGCCATACTCCCAACCAACTTAGGCCTCTGCCAGATTTCTTTGCGAATACGAGGTGGTTTCTTATTCCAAATAAAAGCTGAAATCATTTTATTCAGATGTTTAAAAAAGAATTAGTTATATAAACTGGAAGTGCTTGAAACAAGTAGAGGAATTTGGGTAAGGTGTTCATTTTAATTATATTAATTCTACCTGCTAGCAAGAAAGGAAGCACAGACCATTTGTCAAGGGCCACCCCAGTACGTTCCAAAAGGGGAACGAAATTAAACTTAAAAACGTCTGCGATTTTCCGAGTTACCACCACAACTAAATAGGTAAAGTAGTCCGGTGCCACCTTAAAAGGAAAAGTACTAAAGGACAATAATTTTGCAGAGTGGTTAACTGGGAAAAGCTCACTTTTAGAGAGATTAAGTTTATACCCAGAAAGTTTACTAAAGCAATCTAAAATGGTCATAATGTGGGGCAGAGTGTTACAGGGGTCTGTAATATGTAATAGGGAGAAGGTTTCCCCCTAATGGCATGTTCTGTTTGTCAATACTTTTACCTTAGGAACGCCCACCCAATTACCCAATTTTAACTCCACTTTATAAATAGCCACACCTCATCCAGTTTATGGAATGTTTCCTGGGTTTCCGGTGCTCTGGATGGTGTTTTTATGAACAGTCGGGTTGCCAGAAGTTTAACTAAGTAACGTCGTGGTTTTGGTCGAGCAAGTTTTACCGTAGGTAGGTGCTGTGTAGCCATTGTTTTTATCTGAATGGGGTTTATTGCTTTAGCTGACCACTAATGTTTTGCAGGATCCGTGAATCGGTTTACCTCGTGGTCCGCGCTGGTAGTCCTGTTCGAGGAGGTATGTCTTAAGGTTAATTGAGTACCTCATGCTGGCCAACTTGTTACTTACCATGGTTTCGTTTTAGCCGACCTAGTTTTATAGAGCGGTTGCTCATGAAGGCGAAGCACTACCCGCGGCACCCAGGTAAATGAGGTTTAACCATTTCAGTGTTTATTTTTTTGGGATTGACTAAGTTTTAATCAGAGTTTCGTTGTCTCCTAAGGTCACAGCCACTGCTGTTTTTGCGTTACTAAATGTTTTGCCTTCCTTGTACTTCATTTGTCCTTTGCTTTCTGTTTCGCTTCTTAAATGTTTGCTTTGACGGCTAATTGTTTGGCCGTTAGCTTACGGCTTTGCTCTTAGCTTTCTGTGTGCCTTGGGTTTATTTCTTTCTTTTTTTTTTTCTTTGTTTGCCTGTAGCATTTTGTTTCACCTTTAGTTTACTTCTCATTACGTTTTCGTTTGGCTGCTTTAGCTGATCAGACAGGCAGCCCTGCTTACCTGAGTTCGAGTTGGCTGGTTTCGTCCTGCGTGCTTTGGTTTACAGTTTTGTTTGTTTTGCTTGCTTGCTTTACTGTTTTGCTTGTTTGGATTTATTTCTTTGACTATTTTACTATTTATTTTTGCATGCTTTACCGTCTACTGCATTGCTTGAGTTTTATTGTAAATTTGCCTATTTGGTAAACCAGCTGCTTGTTTCTTTAGCATTAGTTCGTTTTTCTATCTGATACAAGTGTTCAGTGTCGTCTGGCGGTCGTGCTGAGGGGAAGTTCTATCGTTGCGTTCCCCAATATTAACCCTTGCCACTGCATGCTTAACTGATGTGCTTTTCTTGCACCTAACCTTTTGTTTGATCCCTCTGCAATTAGGTAACTCCCCCATTAGTCCCCTCAGCGGCCGGCCTGCCCTTTTTTTTGGTGCCCCTCTTGTAGCATTCTGGTAACCTTAGTGACAATTGTAGGCATAAACACTTTAATAAACCAATAAAAGTTTTACAAACAGTAAATTAAATTCTTTAGCATTTGAATAAATCCAGGGGGTGCCCTTTTACCTACCTATCTACCCTGGCCTCCTCCTCCTCACCCGGTCACATATGGACCCTTGTCCCTCTGAATGTGAGCTCGCCCCGCTTTCTGGAGACTTGCAAAATCTTCTCCTTATCTGAGTAGTAATGCAATCGTATTATTACAGGCTTAGGGCAATCGCCAGGTTTAGGTCTAGGAGCTAGTGATCTATGTGCACGATCTAGCACCAATGTGTTGCCAATTTCTTCACCGAGGACCTCCAAAAGAAAAAGTAGCCAAAAACGCTGTAGGACTGGGTTTCTCCATACCTTCTGGAAGACCGATAATCCTTAAATTCTGACGGCAGCTCCGATTCTTCAGATCATCATTACGGTCCTTAAGTTTGTCAATGTGACGGGGGGAGGTGTTCACAGTAGTATGTCTTAGGTGTGTTCTACTGCGGTCACGTGACATGACGCGACACCGGTAGCTCACGGCGTTTAGGACTTTCCTTTGTTTGTTTTAAATATCATTCACGCGGCAAACGAAAAGCAACTGTGTTTATAGCTGTGCTGGTGGTGATAAAACAGCAAGCTAAGACGGGGTTGGTGGCCTATTGGATTATAACATCAGTGGGAGAAGTAGCGTCTTCAAAAGTTTCCTTGAGGCGACATCAGAACAGAGGGGGGACAGTAGTATATATCCTACACTTTCTGTCAAACTGTCAATCAAAATGATTGATGAGCTCTGTTGATCGATGACCCCCACCTCCCTCCCCCTCTCCCTCCCTCCTTTCCCGTCCTGTCAGGGGTCTGTATGATTGACAGGCACATGTGAGGAAAACACTGTTTGTATGGCTACAGGCGTGTTGTGTGACAGGGGCGGGTGTGGTTGACAAGAGGGTGGTCAGGATATGTGATGGTCGGTGCTGTTGAATATAAACGTGTTTGACCGGGGGTGATCGTTCCGTTCACGTGTTTGTGTACAAGACAAAGTCTATCTCGTGATCTGATTAAACATGTCTCCATCTACGGTGACAAATAGTGTAAAGAGAGTCCCTCTCAGCGCAATTACTGCTACTTATGCTAACGACGAAAACGCATTAGCACCAAGAAAGAAGAAGAGATCTGAGAGTTTAATTCATTTTCTTCAGAATGAGAAGGAAAAGTTGGAATATGAATGGCCGTTGTCTGACGGTCGTGTTGGCGGATATGTGTTTGACAAAGTCGCACGTTCGGTGAAGCTGTACACTATTTAATCTGGGGGAACGTTTACGGAGGACGTGACACACATCATTCCCTGCGAAAGACTGGCGTTTGTTTAGAAACAAAGTGTGGAGAGACCTTGAAGTCCCTGGTCTGGATCGTATCTACAGCGCGGTGTGGAATAGCGTCACACCGAACCTAAGCTACTACATATTCGCTAATCGTCATGAAAAAGATCCTGATGATTACATTTATATGTGCTGTAGCGAATACACGATTATGAAAGGGGGTGAACATATAGATATTGAGCGGATCGTGCACGGCCTGAAAGTGATATTTCTTTGGAAGGACATGACCGCTCTACACGCGGTTTTCAAGAAGATAGACGGTTTGTTTAAATGGTGTGAGGCGTTGGACAGATACCAAGACATCAAAGTAAATCTTTTTCAGGCTTGGAGGTCCGACAGCGAGTGTGACTGTGGGATGGTCCATTCGGAATCACCACCCATTCTCTACAAGCATTAAAAAGGTCGGCGCGCCCCAGACAGTCACCATCTCAAACACTTGACACGCGGACTAAACATGTCGCTGGTAAATGACACTGCAATACCTGAAGACAACAATTGGCTTGACACAGTTTGCGAGAATCTAGGGAAGATGTATCGGACTTACTTACCGACGGCCGAGACCACGGAAACACTATCTGCCTGGTCTTTTCCACAGGACATGGAGACTATGGCCGCACATCCACCCTCTGTCGAGGAGGTGGATGGATGTATTCCCCCGCAGGGATTTAAACTCATAAAGGCCGTTGTGGGGGCCATACTCGAACAGATCATACATGTCAAGCTGCGTGATGTTTGCCTGGGGTGTGAAATGGATCATCCGAGCCAACTACGGCATTCATGCCTCTTTGAACCCGACCCCTACTTTTTTCAAACACACATCGAGGAAATAAAACGGCAACTTTTTAAACCGGAGTTGTCACCAGCCATCGAGCGTCTTCTGGACGCAAACGGGCTACGTTCAAATCCACAAAAAATTCGCGGATCCGTGGAGGCTATCGTCTACGAACTGGAAGAAGAACCGTACATATGTGAGAAACTGCAGGAAATCAGGGAAAAACTTGTCGTTCCACATTGTGAAAAAGCTGTTGTTGACGCGGTGGACTGTTGGCGGGGGAGAAGCGGGTGACTCGCTGCAACATGGGGGGTGTCTGTGGCAGGGTCTGGCAGAGTGTGTCACATGAAATTGTAAAATATCGTGTGAAAATTGAATTAAGAGCTTTGTTGTATAACATGATAGCTACCGAGGTTGACAATTTTAACGCTGTACAAACGGTTGACGTTCATCGTTTGAATAACTTGAAAACCCAAATGGCCTTAGTCAGGAATGCATCCGACCAATGGCATGATCTGTTGCACATGCGTGCAAGCGCTACCAAACCACGTCACACGGTTGTAAAGGCTCTTTTAGATCGTATGGACTCGTGCCAAAGGGGTCTCGACACCGGCCTCATTATTTGTATTTGTACATACGTCATAGATGTTTGTGTAACGAAACTGGAAAAAGTGAATCAGTAAATGTGTGTAAAGTAGTTCAAATATTAGTTGATTTTCTGCTTGAGAGAAACGTCGATGCATGCGTCACATTTTTACACCAGCTTGATACTTTGTGAGTTTGTATTCTTGTTGAAAAGTAAATGTGTAAAGTAGTTGAATGATGAGTGTAATGATCTGTTTATAAGTGTATTAAATGTGTACAACACCAGGGGGCGTATTTCAGAAAGGGGTTTAGTGAAAACTCAGAGTTAGTTCACTCAGAGATCTAACTCTGAGTTTTCACTAAACCCCATTCTGAAATACCCACCCCGCTTTCCGATTACCACTCCCCTTGTATTCTTTATGAGTATGTATTCTGTTGAAAATAAAAGGTTTGAAACAATACATTTCACATCATTATTTGGTCCGGTATTCGGTCACTAGGCATCATGACAGAACTATTAAAATCTGTTTACTATACACCCGCTAACGCCGGTTCTTTTGGTGGCAAAAGACGTCTAAAAGAAGCTGTGTTTAGTGACACCGGCGTACGTATCTCTGACAAACAAGTGTCTGATTGGTTAGCAGGAGAAGATGCATATACACTTCACAAACCTGTACGTATTAACTATAAGAGGAATAGAGTGATAGTGCACGGTGTTGACGTTCAGTTTCAAGCCGACTTGGTGGATATGACGGCGTACTCGAAGGAAAATGACGGCTTCAAATTTATGCTGACTTGTATAGATGTGTTCAGTAAATACGCATGGGCGCGTGTTTTAAAAAACAAGACGGGGTCGGAGGTAGCGAGGGCGTTCGAATCCATACTGAGGGAAGGCAGAGTCCCGCAAAAGTTGCAGACGGACCGAGGAAAAGAATTTTTTAACACACATTTTCAAGACGTAATGACCAAATACGGGATTCACCATTTCGCCACAGGCAGTGAGTTGAAAGCTAGCGTCGTTGAACGTTTTAACAGAACGATTAAGGGTAGAATATGGAGATATCTCACGGCCGTCAACTCTAAGCGATATATAGATATTTTACAAGATTTAATCACCTCCTACAACAACAGTTATCATCGGAGCATTAAGATGAGACCTGTCGAGGTCACCAGAGAAAACGAAAATAACGTATTTAAGACTCTGTACGGTGTGAAAGATGCTGAGGACAAGAGCGTCGTATTTAAATACAAGACCGGAGATGTGGTGAGAGGGCCCTTTACAAAGGGGTACGAGCAAAACTTCACGCACGAATTTTTCACCGTAGCCGAGTGCATTCCACGGACGCCGCCCGTCTACAAACTGAAAGATTATGACGGCGATAATATAGAAGGATGTTTTTATGAAGAAGAGTTGCAAAAAATAAAGGTTGGTAAGGATAAATGTTTCAAAGTAGAGAGGATTTTAGAAAGAAAGAAGCGGGGGCAAAAGAGCATAGTTCTGGTAAAATGGCTTGGATGGCCTTCTAAGTTCAACAGCTGGGTTCCTGAAGAAGATGTGGTTGACGTTTAGAATCGCTTTTAAAAAACGTGTTTTCCTACGCATCGTTTCATTTGCCGGCGACACAGACCATGGGTGATGATGGGTTTTACATATTGTTACCTTGCAATTCCTCTCGGTCGGTGTATCCTGACAACGAAATATCCAGGTACAGAACCAAACTAGCCAGGCCCGTAATACTAAAAGGCGATTGGGAGGTAGGTTTAATCGAATTCCAGTATCCAAGAACGTGGGATACTTTTAGCGAGAAAGATGGTACTTTTGTCCTCATTGATAAAACACATAAAGGGACAAGCGGATACAAGCTGCGCCTAGGGCATTACCCGAACATACCGGCTGTCGTGGAGGAGATTAATGCGCACCTAGTGAAGCACCATGTAAAGTGTAATTATGACGCCGTGCAAAACAAAATTTACATGCAGACAAGGCGTAACATAGCGCTAAAATTCTATGGAAAACTCGCGATCATTTTAGGGTTAAATACGTCAGGTGTTCTCGACTCGGCCGATGCCCCCGAGTCGCCGGAAAGACATCTGGAAAAGGTTTACGCGCCGCACCCCGCAGACATATACGGCGGCTTCTACACTCTTTTTGTCTACACCGACATCATCCAGCATCAAGTTGTGGGTGACTATTTCGTCCCGCTGTTGAGATGCGTACATATATCGGGGAATAGCAACGAGATAGTCACTGTTAGATACGAGAAGGCACACTACGTACCTGTGTCTAAATCACACATCAACGACATCGCTGTAGAAGTAAAGACCGATCAAGACGAGAAAGTGGCTTTTAGGTACGGTAAAGTGGTTGCAAAGCTTCATTTCAGACCTGTGAAACGTGCGCTCAGATTTTAAAACGATGAAACCGTTTAACCCTTACGCTCAGGATCTACAGCGTTATGTCGTTTATTGCCCGGCTATGCGGGTACCCCTACCATGTATGGTGCGGGAATTGGTGGTATTTTTCGAGGCCTTTTTCGATTGGCAGCGCCCCTACTTAAAAAAGGGTTCAGCATTGCTAAACCGCATCTTAAGACCGCCGCTAAAAACATTGTGAGTGAAGTGGTCGGTAATGTCTTGAACCGGGTAAACAACACAGCCGACCAGGATGGTTCCGGTCTGTTGGTGATGCCCCGCAAATCTGTGAAAAGACCACCCGGTAAGAGGTCTCACTCTCGTGCAAAGAAAAACAAAGGAACACGTAAGAAAGCGCCAGTGTCAAAAAGAAAGGCGAGAGGTAAACACCGCGGTCGCGTGTCGGTTGGAAGGACATTTAACACCATCTTTTAAGCATGTCGCTAATACATGATATGTCGGAAGAGTGCATTAAGTCAGAACTGGATTTGTTCACCGTCCCCTTGACGCAGACGACGATAGAAAAAAATACATATGTAGAAGTGCCGCCGATTTCGGCCATATCCGACACCGCACCATTGGAATTTTTCATCGCGGGAAATGGTGAAGACTATATCGATCTGAACAACACGCTACTGTACATACGACTCAAAATTACAAGACCCGACGGAACAGACATAGCTGACGGAGCACCCGTCGGTTTGATAAACTACCCCGGGGCCACCATTTTTTCTCAGGTCGACGTGTCCTTAGGCGATAGGTTGATCTCGCAGAGTTCAAACACATATCCGTATCGTAGTATCATAGAATGTTTGACCAACTATGATCGACACACCCTAGAATCACTTTTCTCCGCCGGACTCTTTTACAAAGATACAGCGGGGCATATGGACGTGACAGACCCTGGTGGCGAAAATCATGGACTGACAAAAAGAGCCGCATTTACAAACGCCAGCAACGTGGTGGAGCTGTTGACACCGATCCATAGCGATATATTCTTTCAAGAAAAGCTGATGTTAAACGGTGTGGATATTAAAATACGATTGACCCGATCAAAGGCCGAATTCTGTCTGATGCGCAATGACAACGTGGCCTACAAAATAAACGTTCATACGGCATCCTTATTTGTTAAAAAAGTGTCTGTCTCCCCAGCCATAAGATTGGGTCACGCTCAGGCACTACTTACCACAACGGCGAAATATCCTATTGACAGAGTGCATGTAAAAAATTTCTCCATACCTGCTGGGACACGCGTTTCTAACCAAGAAAATTTATTTTTAGGAACGCTACCCAAATCTATCGTAATAGGTATGGTTGACAATGACGCGTTTACTGGTGCTTACGACAAGAACCCCTTTGCATTCAAACATTATGATTTAGAATTTTTAGCCGTCTACGTAGACGGACAGCAATTTCCTGCTAAACCGCTTCAACCCGAGTATCGGGCGGGGGCTGCCGTGCGTGAGTTTTACCAGTTAGCTCTAGCCTCCGGAAGACATCTGAAAAATCACGCATTAGCCATTGACAGAGAGGATTTTTTGAACGGGTACACACTCTACGCATTTAACCTCACACCCGACGAAGAATGCGGTCGACATCTATCTTTAATTAAGTCCGGAAATATAAGACTGGAAACACGTTTCAGGCAACCACTCCCGCACACTATCAATTTGATAGTTTACGCTATATTTGATAGCATCATTGAAGTGTCCAACCGTAGACAGATTTTGGTGGATTACTATTAACACCATGAATACTGTTCAACTCACGGCCGTGATGGATCACATTTCTGCACATACGCATTTTCTTGGTGTGCTAGCCAGTGATCAGTTACCAGATAGACCTGTACAAAAATTACCTTCATCTCTAATCATCAACATGCACAGTTCGGATCTCCCCGGTGAACACTGGTTAGCCGTCTACATCAACGGGGATGGTGTGGGGTGCTTTTTTGACAATTTCGGAAACAAACCCAACCACAAGCTGTTTCCTCCATCCATCTATGGGTTTTTAAGGTCTACGTGCACGAGGCTGCTATTCTCAAACAAGCAGGTTCAAGATGTGATGTCAACCACGTGTGGTGAACATTGTGTATTTTTCCTTTATCACATGTCAAGAGGATTGGACTATGAAAGCGTGATGTCAAAATATTCTGATAATTTGATTGAAAATGATAACATGGTATCGCTATTTGTGAAACACTTACAACCTTGTGTGTGTATTTCTAATATGTTTAACTGTGTTCAACATGTACAAATGGGGAAAATGTTTATGAACAAACTGTAATGCGCTACGCTGAAGCAAAATAAAACAAGACGTGTAACAAGTTTCTGTTCAAGTCGCATTTATTAACAAAACGTTTAAATACACAACACAGCGAGTACAGAACGTATTTTCACAGTAAGTTTGAACATAAAAAAAAAAAAAAAAATAATAATAAAATCAAAATAATATTTCTATATATAATACAAAACAAAAAACAACACATTTGCAACGGTGTACCATTAAAAGTCGAACCATGAGGTACTGTCCAAACGGGGTGATTTAAACACGGGGGTTTCAGGACTTTTTGAGGGTGTTGCGTGGCTATACGATCCAGTGTTTTTTTTAAATGAATTGATCTCCTCTTTAACACGCTGGTTAGGCACTGTGGAAAGGGGTATGTTTAGAGTCGCGATCGCTTTCAGAAATTCCTGCCATCCATGCGGTCTACGCTTGACACTCACAGTATGTGGCGCTGTGACACTTTTTACTAAATCAAATATGTGTGAGCCAGGAATCACGGTACCGTTTAAAATAAATTCGCCCGATTCACTCCACGCTGTGACGTCTTTCGAATTTAACATCTTATCTAAAATGTACTGAACGCTCCTTCTGTTTCTCGATGGCACATTTTTCAACACTTCGTTCATCACGCGATCGCCCCCGGCCTCAACCACGGTAGAACGACTTTCTGTAGACACGGGCAGGTCCTCCTTGTCGAAAGGGGGTGCTGGTAAGGACAGTGTTAAAGTACGGGTTTCGTTCTCCGCCTGCTTCACCAAGGACAAATATCTTTGCAATAACGCTGTGTACAACTTGGCCTTCTCGTGCGGGTCCAAATCGTGTCTACTCAAAACATTCTGTATGGAAGCATCCAAATCGTTTTCTACATTCTGCCTTATAGATACGGGGGTATAGTCATTCTTTAATCTATCCAACTGACGTTGGGGGACTAAAAACATTTTCTCGGCATACTCCATCAACATCAGCTGTGTCTCGAAGCAATGAGACTACTGATAAACGGAACCGCTACGCTTAAGAGCGGAAGAAGAAAGCCACCCTTTTGATTAATAGCGCGTTTCTTCCTATGTACGCCGATCTTTTTGTCCGCGACCAATTTGATTTCCTTTTTCTTCTTTTCCAGCTTTTTATACTGTGCATGTGTAAGAGGTATAGTACCGCGAAGTAGGTTAAGAGCGACTTCACACAGGGTCAAAATTAACTCGTGTGATGCCGATTGCAAAATGATGCGTCTCTGTGCCGGTTTAGCTTTAAGTAAAAGTTTCAAAATCGGTAAGTTTCTACGAACCCTTACCGACATGCCGCCGCCTTCAATTCCTTTTCTGGACATACACAGCCGGATACTCTGAAAGCAAGTCTGTTCTGAGGCGAAATACATCCGGGGTTTTCGCTTTATAATCAATCAGTAGGTAACCGTAAGGCTTTTCGGTAGCATTTTTAAAACATTCCATGAAAAATTTTGTGTTACCGGGGTACATCTGTCTAGCCAACACGTTGATCTGATTGTTGTCTCTCGGGTTCTTAAACAACATTAGATAATTTGTGTTCAGACTGATTGTTCTGCTAGATTTCCCCTGGAAAAACAAATTCTGAACCAGATAGATGGCGCTAAGGTTGCGGTGGTGCACGTATTGCGTAAACACCTTTTCTACCTGTCCGTTACTACTCGCATCCTTCATGACATCGTCAATGATTAACAAATTATTTTTGGTTACCGGTAAGAGATCGTCGTCGTCTAGAGCGCTGGGTATTCCTTCAACGAATGTGATGTCTCTTATCTTCATTAACTCGTCGTAAAGAGGTTGCCAACAGTCATAAATGTACACAATATTTTCAATTTTATTAGAAATCAGCTTGTCAGCATTCACAATCAACATTTTTACAAAATATGTTTTCCCAGAGTTCGAAGGTCCACTTATCACACATGAGAAAGGATGTTGAAGTCTGAAATCAAAGTCCTTAACATCTCTTAATCCCCGGTTAGGGATGTCCATATACCCCTTAGTACCCATAAGGCAGTGTCGAGAAATCAGAGAGCAGCACACGTTTGTTGTACACAACTTTAAATTGTTTAACGACTGATTTGTTTTTCAACGTGAGTTGCTTTTTATTTCTCACAATATTGTCTGTTCGTGCGAGTATGTATTGGGTGTTGTCTCTATTCACTACATAATGGTCGACCAGACCAATCAGTGTGTCTAGCTTAATGACTTTTGAATTCTC
This sequence comes from Chanos chanos, assembly GCF_902362185.1. Taxonomy (NCBI): domain Eukaryota; kingdom Metazoa; phylum Chordata; class Actinopteri; order Gonorynchiformes; family Chanidae; genus Chanos; species Chanos chanos. The sequence goes on along the minus strand of NC_044509.1, from coordinate 3,069,216 downwards.
AGCGTTCAGCGTGATACCTTTGGCCTTCATGCATGTTTTACCGTTAGCTGTTCGATACCCGTATGTCTTTGGACCGCCCGAGCAAAAATCTGTGATGTAATCCCCGCTTCCTATCTCATCCGTCAGATCTCCTAGATACGGCCCTAGTGGCGGTTCCCAGTCACCCTCCCTAGAAACAAAAATAACGCTGTCTGTGTCACTGTACAACAACCTATCTCCCAACTTATCCATAAGAGCGTACAGTTTTAAACGCGCGTGTGCCGTTGTGAAAGCGCCGAGAAACACATTGATGTCGCGAGCTTGTTCACCTTTACCGTCCGCATAACGCCACTGGATCATCGCCACATCCTCCGAGACAAACGAAAAGTGTGTAACATCATACTCCTCACCATAAATGTATCTGGCAAACTGTTCGGGGTCTGTCAACATTTCTGACACGGGTAAATTTTCCCTCATGGAAAAACGCCCCCACAAGCTGTTTAATAACAACTTATTGATGGCTCTCCGAGCTTGGTTCACACATATTTTTTCGGGGTCCAACCTAATATGTTCTTTCTCAAAATAATCGTCAATATAGGCTCTCTTGTCAGCCTCTGTCAAAGCATGCGCTGGATAACCGCTAGACTCCTGTTTGTACTTTAGGAATGTTTTCACATAATCACCAAACAAGGTGTCAGATCTCTGCGGGAAATGCCACACTTCATCTATCCTTACCACGACATACCCCTTTTCAACAGCCTTCATCAGTTCGATGGTAACCCAACACCCCGAAATAGACCTTTCCTCAACGCTGTGGGAGCAGGGTGCAGTCTGATTCTCCTGTTCGGCGCATGATCGACAAAGAGGGAACATTAATTTCCCATTACAACGACAGGGTAGGACGGGGTGAAGGAGCCCTCGCGGCGGATGCACAGTAGCTTTGACTAGACCGTAGTAATGTTCGAGAGGTTCAAAGTCCTTGAAAATAATCTGGGGGTGTCCTATGGGATAACTTTTTCTTGCCTGGCAGTATGGGTATAAACTGGTGAAATCCAGATACCTAATTTTCTCACCCTCCTTGGCTTTGTAGTGCAACTTGTAAGCATTTGTCCTACCGCCAAAAAGAGCGTCTCTAGGTCTCAGTCGAGACGGTGGGGTGTACGTAGTCATAAACGCTGCGACGTCAGAATTGTTTTGCTTAGCGAGCTTCCACTCACATTCTCACATCACTTCGACCCTCAACCCATACGCCCTTGTAAGAATTTCCAGCTTGTCATCGAATCGTCTCCTTAACACACTGTATGGTATCTTTGACAAGGGGTGCGTGTGGTTTGGGTTATAACCACAATCGTGCCCGTGATGCATGCAGCCGTTAAATTCAAGCGCGTTCCTGCAACCATCTTTTTCATAATAACCATCCACATAGTATTTCCCAAACACCCTCTCCCCGTGGGTCAGGGCGTGGTGCACATCGACATTTCTGGATGTTTTCACAAATTCTAACCATTCGATGGAAATGTTTGAATAGGCCTTGTGCTGGTTAATGTAGGCGTTGTTATGAGTCAGGGCTAGTGTGTCTTTGGGGAGAAAATGGGTCTTGTACACGGCCATACAGCAAGATGCCAGCGTGGTGTAATTAAATGGATCAAGACCCGTGCATTGAATAAACTCGTCGCGGTATTTAATACAAGCCTCTCTCAGCAGAACAACGTCATTTCTCCCATAAGTGTACAGTTCTTTCTTAAAGTCGAAAACACCACCAGAGACTTCGTTGTACCACGCGTCAAACTCTGCCTTGTCCTTATCCGACATGGTCTCATAACCATAGTAGCTTTTGTCGGGATAAGCACCGCAATAGTTGTAGTTTTCCCATTTGTTAAACCAGTGTGGGAAATGTCCTTTCTCGACATGGTTCAGATTTAAGGCCGCGGCCGTTTTAGCAAGACGCATCGGTATGAACGAATAGCTGTCTATGTAGCGTTGCTTGAAAGCCTCGTCGTACATAAAAATCAACCTACACCCCACCATGGTGATTTTCGGAGTGACACCTATTTTGGAAAAATATTCCAAGAGAATGAAATTGTCAAACCCTGAAGCGTTGTGCGCCAACCACGTGTAACCTTTATACACAGGGCGTCTAAACCTCTTCATAAGCTTTTCAACACAGTCATCCCCTTCAGCCGTAAACTCCCTACCCTTAAACGTAATGGCACACACAAAATTGGCTCTATGTTTACCATTCTCAAACCGGGTCTCAAAGTCAAAGAAAATATATTTGTGCTGTGATTTTTTCAACGGGATGGGCTGAATGTAACAATTGTGCACGGCGTCTGGCGACAAATCTACACTGCAATGAACACAACGCCCTGTAACACATTTATGCACCGTTGGTTTTTTCACACTAACGTGATAACGACGGTGACACTTCTTACAATACTTTGTGACATCACAAGGCGCCGCTACCACACCTCCCTCAACCGTGGACACCGCCTGTTTGTGTCTATCGAAACAATACTTGGATTTACAGTACCTTGAACAATCACGGCAAAATGTAGACGGCCCACTCTTTTTGTAACATTCAGAGTCATTGCACACGTCACAACTGAATTTACAACGGTGATCTCTACGATTACTAAAACCCCCGTAGCAAAACTGACATGCATAAGGTTCTCCAAGGAACGCTTTGAGATTTTCAATCTTGTAGTAATGATTCTCATGAAGGTACAAAAACACGGTCTTGTTGTGCGGGGTCTCGCTTGTTTGGTACTTTTGCAACATCCTTGTACTGGACCTATAGAACACAACAATCTTGATCCCTAAGGCACGCTCAAACTTGGAAACATCTTTAAAACCTATTTTCTGTTGAATCGTGAAACCTATGCCTGTTTGTATGTCTGCGGCTAACTGCTCTAAGGTATTGGTGTGTACTTGCGGGTTCAGATAGTGTGCTAGACAGATGGCAAAACACAGGTTGTTTGAAACGTTAGAAGGACAAAACAAATTCATTTTGTTCTTACTAATCACTTCATCATGGGCCAGGTCGGACAATTTTCTATACGCGCCACCGTTCTTACTCCGCGTGATAGAGACCGTCAGCTCCAACTGATCGTCCACCATAATTCGCTCGTTACTCTGCAGCACTCTCAATAGCATCCAAGAAACGTTCAGTCCCGTAACCATTTTCTGGAGATAATATAGCATTTACATCCGATGTTAGGTTAGACCCTCTCAAACTAATATTGAAAATGCCATTTTCACCAGCCAAGCGTTGAGAAAACTCGACAACGTCACTTAGTGTGTTGTGTAGATACCGGATGTATGCAGCTATGTCAGTGTCGGGGGCATCTCTGAAATTAAACGTTCTGTGTAAAACCACACTATTAAATCGGGGTCTTGCCACTACCGTATAATCACCAACCACACCACCCTCTCTAACCAATCTTTCTATTGTCCTGTCATTTAAACCATGAATAGCTGATTCACCAACGTCGCCTGCACCGTTCTGCAGAGCGTGCAATGTGTTATTAAAACTCATGACATCATCAGACATGCGGTAAATGGAATCATCGTTTAAAAGCGTGTTTCTACTCGCGGCCGTGTCTTGTGCACTATGCTCTGCCGCTAACAGAGTGTTAATGGTATGCAAAGTGTTGTTGAAGTCTGTAATGGTCCTGGTGTGTTGACCTCCCCCATCTACGCTATCAAGTCTTCTACGCTTGTGTGGGTGCGACATCGTGATGGTGTCAAATTGAACGCGTGTTGTGTGCTACTGTTCTGACACTAGGCAATTGTTTAGACTTTTAATGATTACGTAAATGAAATTCACACGTGGAAATAGACTGAAACACACATATTAACACATTAAATGAGATTGTGTGACAAACATCATCTACGGGCCATGTTTGAAAGACGGGTTAACACTTCTGACAACGCACGCCAATCCACATGACACAAATTGAACACCCCCTGGATAACTTTGGTTTGATTGTTCAATATGTTAACCACATTATCGTATCCACGCTCCCGCTTCTCATGAGCGTCAACCAACTTATGCAGAGTATCTTTCACTTCGGCCACAATCTCCACTATCTGTTTATTGACCTCACACAGAGACCCAAAAGCATGTACATGATTGTTAAATTGGTCTGATAAACACCTCAATTCAGCAACAAGAGTCCTACAATCATCTTGTATACAATGGGGACAATACCTCCCGCGATCACAGTGTCCCGAGCATACTTCATCTGCTGAATCTCCCTCAGGGTCTCCGCCGTTTTCACCCCGCGATGGATCTTCTGCGGACGGACTCGATGTGTCGGTAGGCAATCCTATACCAACGTTGTCCCCCGAGGTTGTGTCCGGGGCTGTAGGGTCTGCGGACGGCCTCGACGTGTCAGTCGCCAACCCTATACCGTCGTTCTCCCCCAAGGTTGTTCTTAGATGTGCTGGGTCCGCGTTGTCGTACTTTTCAATTTGGGTATCCGTCCACTCTCCGATGTCCTCTAAACCCGTTAACTCGGCTTGAATGACTTCTTCTCCCCCTTCAGTCAAGTGTGGCCCGGCTAGCGTTGTATTCTCATCCGTGTAAAAGTCTGCCATTCGGTGAAATAATTCAACGTTAGTCGTAATAGGTGTTTAAATGAATTCTTTTCATTCATTTCGACATGTAGAAACGGATGAGTAAGAAGTGATTTAGTTATTTTTACCTATGACGCTATTATAACACGATCGCTTTTCCGAAACACGGTTCGCATCACGGATCACTTCAGGCTCCTTACGCTTAGACCCCCCCGGCGCGGACTTCACAACCCCGCTGCGGCGACTCGAACCCCGGCTGTGTGATTGGTATGGATTCGACCATATGTTGCAAACCTGCTGAAAAAAACCCTAATGTTTGTGAAACACTTTTCAGCGAAACGATCACTCTTGAGAAATTAAAATAGGACGGCTAAGAGAATTGTAGTCATAAAGACAATGTTCTTACCGAGGGATTGCTCAGCCGTACTTTGACCCTGTGGTGCGGTCGTGAGTATTTCGCCCGACACTAATAAAACATCATCGATGTGATTAAATATAAATTTATATATGTATATATACGATTCGTATTATAACTCATTTTGGACACTCACCAAGTTGCGACAGACCTTGAATCTCGTTGACGTTGTCGATAAACTCGTGTTCTGCAGGACCTAGATCAGATACACGCCTGTTAAACACAATCAAAACAACATCACGCATGAAAATGTTGGTAACACAACGCAAAACCTAAATAAACGTTTTCTATAAGGTCATAATCAACTCACTCAGAGCAAAGGGGGACCATGCAGTCGTCTCAAGCATCTTCTGGGCCATCGTCCGACTCGGAAAATAACAAGATGTGTGACGCTCACAGATTTCGGCCCTGCTTTTACACAGATTTTGGCGGGGGCCGTCAGGATTGGTCAAGACGTCCCCAATGGGTGTCGAGACCTCATACCGCGACCTAGGCTCGACGTCATGGTGAGCCGGGACCGACTCCTCGATTACGAATCCTCGTAATCTTTGTTTTTGTTGTTGTTTTTTTTTTTTTTTGCCCCCACGTTTGACCGGTGATCTGTCATTCGGATCGATTAGGCTAATTTAACAGGGTCTGCAGAACACATTTTTCGAATACCTGTAGCGATACAAAGAGTGTTTTCGTACATGTGCCTGTCAAACCTACAGGCCCCCCTGTGGGAAAGGGGGGTTGTAGTGAGGGTCATCAGTTCATGGAGATTACAGATTTTTTTACACCCTGCCCAACATAATGAATCACCAGTGTAACCACCCCCACATATGGCCTAACAGTGAGTGTTCCAGCCTTTCACTCTAATGACCTAGGCACACCCTTTGGTGAGCTAGGACTGACTCCTGGTATTATAGGCTGTTTGTTTTTTTGCCCTGTGTTTAACCGATGAACTGTCATTCGGGACAAATAGGTTATTTTGTCGTGTGTTTCCCATAACACATTCTCTCACGCCTGTGGCCATACAAGAGTGTTTCCTCACATGTGCCTGTCAATCATACTGGCCCTGGCAGGGCGGGGAAGGAGCAATGGAATGAGGGAGGGAGGGAATGGGTGGGGAGGGAGGGTGATCAGTTATTGGAGACCTCCTCGTCCTCAGACTTTCACTCTGGTAACCTAGGTATAGACTGTTTGTTTTTTTACCCTGTGTTTAACCGATGAACTGTCATTCGGTACAATTAAGCTATTTTGTAGTGTGTCCCCCATAACACATTCTCTCACGCCTGTGGCCATACAAGAGTTTTCCTCACACGTGCCTATCAATCAAACAAGCCCCTGACAGGGCAGGGACAGAGTGTTGGAGGGAGAGAGGGAGGGTCATCAAGTATGGCAGACCGCCTTGCCCAACATAATGAATCACCAGTGTAACCACCCCCCCCACATATGGCCTAACAGTGAGTGTTCCAAACTTTCACTCTAATGACCTAGGCACACGCTTTTGGGGAGCCGGGACCGACTCTGGTATGGCATGTTTGTTTTTTTGACCTGCGTTTGACCGGTCAACTGTCATTCAATACGATTAGGGTGTTTTAATGGGTTTGACATAACACATGCTCTCACGGGGGTGAGACGGGCAAGGAGGGAGGGAGGGAGGGAGGGAGGGAGGGGGGTCATCGATCAACAGAGCTCATCAATCATTTTGATTGACAGTTTGACAGAAAGTGTAGGATATATACTACTGGGGACAGCACGTTAGTAACTTATGTGGCACTGAGAAGTTTATACAATGTGTATTTAATACATTTATACAATGTGTATTTAAGAAATCCTTTATTTATAAATGTATTTATGGCTACTGTGTATATTTAATGGATTAAGTGTGTAATGTTTATTGCTGCCATTAGGCTACAAACACTCACGTCGGCCCTGCCTGACCGGACAACCAGGGCAGACTACAAGAAGTTAAGGTAGTCTGGTTATTTATATATATGTATACTTGTCTTTTAAATTTCCATTCAATGGGCTTGAAGCTGATTGTGTTTTGTTTGCTTTTGCTCTTATTTTTGTTCTCCAGACAGTTGATGTAACCACTGGTTTTCCCACTGCTGTTTTGCCATACACATGAATTAGCCTAGGCCTATTCATATCACATTGTGAAATGTATGATAGGCTAGTAGACTACCAGGCGCTTGCTAGCTGTTAGCCTGTTGCCTTAGTAAAGTATGAACCTGTAAAACCACCCCCAATTTTGTTTGGTATTTTGGTGAGGTTTTCTTTTTTTCCTTTCTTTATTTTTTTTTTTGGGTCTACGCTGTGGCTGAGGGGTAACTTATAGGGGGAAGTACGCTAGGCCTTTGCACCTCTTATGTGTGTTGTGAGTTGAGTGTATGGGGCCTAGACTAGTTTGGCTCCTGTTTGATGTGTAGTGAAAAGTGTCACGAGAGGAAGGAACCACCAGTTCCCTTTAGGCTTTAATACACCTGGAGATCAGAACACCCAGGTGCCCAATATCAACTAAGACTGCCCTCCCACTCTGACACCCAACACAGATACAGAGCAGAGGCCGTCACACCCTCCTAAAAAAAAGGATTCCACCAGGAACCTTAATAGAACAACCACTCAATTTTAAACAAAGTCAACCCAAAATGTTTAACCTAAATCCAACACCACAGAATTCAATAAACCAACTAACTTACCTTGCTTTACCCTGAAACATGAACCTTATAGTTACCAAAATTTCCCTTTTTTTAGCGCAAGATAACAGCATCAATCACACATTTTAATCTACCTTAATCTAAGGTTATTCAGTCAAATAAAATAACAGATATCCCCCAAACTCCCCTGCAACAATTTTACTCCGGCACAAACCACCAAGCCATGAACCACCTGCACCTTGTACCTGCACTTTCTCCACTGGCCATACTAACCCCCCAACTCAGCAACCTCGGTACCTCAGGAAGCAAATTAAGAGACTGGAAGATAAAGCATCCAACAGGAGATGAGGAAAGACCAAAACAGGTCAGAGACGGGCAATACAATGCACTATGATAAAGGCGCGCGAGACAGAGCATCCGCGATGACATTATCGGCACCCTTAATATGACAGATATCTAAACAGTAAGGCTGAAGAAATAAAGCCTAATGCATCCGTCGTTGGTTTGGATTCTGTAAAGAACGAAGAAAAGTTAAAGGATTATGAACGGTATAAACAGTCAAGGGAGTAACACCAGAACCCAAATACACGTCAAAATGCTGAAGCGCCCAAATAAGAGCCAATGCCTCCTTTTCAATGATAGAATAGTTTAACTGGTAAAAATTGAATTCTCTCGAAAAGTAACTGACAGGATGCTCCACGCCCAGGTCATCGGTCTGCAACAACACAGCACCTGCCCCTATGTGGCTAGCATCCACCTGGAGACAAAACGGCTCCTCCAACCGCGGAGCGGCCAATACCGGGGCAGAACAAAGAAGTACCTTCACATTGTCAAAGGCACACTGGAATTCAGAAGACCATATGTATTTTGACTGTGATTTCAAAAAGGTTCGTTAATGGGACAACTATGGACAAAAAGTTTTTGCAAAAACTGATAATAACCTACCATCCCATGAAAACGCATCAGCTCTTTCTTGGTGGCGGGTGGCGGAAACTTCTTTATAGCCAGAATTTTCGCATGCATCGGTCGTACCTCGCCTTTACCCACATAGATCACGATAGCTTTTGCAAACTCGCACTTGGCCAAGTTCACCGTCAAATTAGCCCAATACAACCAATCAAACAATGCACAGATACGTTGAACATGCTCAGTCCAAGTACTACTGTAAACAACAACATCGTCCAGATAAACAGCACAACCCTCCAGTCCTGAAAATACGTGATTCATTAAACGCTGAAATGTAGCAGGTGCGTTTTTTAAACCAAAAGGCATTACAGCATAAGAATACAAGCCAAAGGGAGTAATAAAAGCACAAATCTCCTGAGCACGTTTAGTCAAAGGAACCTGCCAGTAACCTTTCAGCAAATCAAACTTGCCCACATATGTAGCTGAACCAATCTGATCAACACAATCCTCCATCCGAGGAAGTGGATAAGAATCTGTCTTGGTTATGCTATTAACTCTACGATAATCTGTGCAAAGTCTAAAAGTGAAATCGGGTTTCCTCACCAGCAGACAAAGAGACGCCCTACCAGAATGAGATGGTTCCACTATCCTGTTCTCCAGCATATACTGGACTTCGGCTTCTAATAGTCTCCGTTTCTCTGGGCTAACTCTATAAAAACGTTGTTTTATTGGCTCAACATCGCCGACAATCACATCATGTTCAATAAGATGTGTCCGAGAAGATGTATTTAAGAACAAAGTTGGATAACTTTGAATAAGAGCAACCAATTCACTGCAACGGGGCTCCTCCAAATAGCACAGCAAATCATGCAACTTTGCAAGCGACTTTAGTCGATTTTAGTCGACCCCGCAATATGGCATCGTCAGGCGCCGACAACTCGTCCTCCTCCCCATAAAATTCCCCTGAATGAGGGATATGAGCAGAACCTGCAGCAGAATGAACCGGCAACACCTTTACGGAGTCCTTCTGTTCAATAGGCCCAAATTCAGCTGAACGTATATAATAAGGCTTCATCAAATTAACATGACAAAACATGGTGGATTTCTTACGGGAGGGAGTCGCAATCAAATAATTCTGATTCGAAATCTTACAAGTGATGGTATAAGGACCGTTAAATTTGGCTTGAAATGGTAAACTTACAACCGGTAATAAGGCCAGGACTTGATCACCAGGACTAAACTGTCGCTGGTCAGCGCGATGGTCATACAAATAGTTTCATTTTTCATTGAGAATCCTCAAGTTTCTGTTTTGCCAACTCCCCAGCTGCATACAGTCTATAACGAAAACCGTTAACATAATCAAGCAAATTTTTAGGGGTTCTGAAGACTTCCAATCGTCACTCAATACTGCTAGGAGACCGCGCACCGTATGCCCAAACACCAAATCATTTGGACTAAATCCTGTGCTCTCCTGAACAACCTCTCTACAAGACAACAACCATGGCATACCCTCCTCCCAGTCTTGGTTCAACCCTGTGCAATATGCTTGTAACAACGACTTAAGATTGGTGAAACCATTCCAGGGCGCCTTGACTTTGCGCATGGTAAGGGGAAGCTTTATTATGTTTTACACGCAACAGTTTTAAAATTTGTGCAAACAAGTGTGAAGTGAAATTGGAACCTTGGTCGCTCTGAATGGTTTTGGGTATTCCAAAACACTGAAATGAACTGAGACAAAGCTTTTACTACTGACCCCGGCTTCCCGGTGAGTTGACAGGTATGACAAGTTTTAATATATGCAGAAACCTCTCGTTTGAGCGGAGGCCAAAAGAACTGACGCAAAGTGCGATCATACGTTTTCCTAACACCCATATGTCCTGCAAGACTTCCATGCGCAGTCTGTAATACTAGATTTCGAAATGTAACCGGCACGACAATTTGCCAAATTGGGTCGCCCGCAAAACTCTCAGACTGAGGCAACCACTTCCTTACCAATAAACCATTATGAAGTGTATACCCCTGTGCACAACTATCAACTTCTTGAGGAGGTAGAAGGCCATCATACAACAATTTTAAGGAGGGATCATTTCTTTGCTCCTCAATCAATTCCTCATGAGAAATTGTAGAAAACTCTGGAGGTAAAAGCAGATTAAACCGCTCCCGAGCAAACTCACATTTCGCATCTGGGCCTGATTTTATTCGACTCATAGCCCTAATCACTGCACAAGCGGGAAACAGGTCAGAAGAACCTAGAACATTTTCTAATTCTGTGGGACCCAACGGGGAAGACGGCACCTGGGCAACAACATCTGGTGGTGGAGCATCAGGCCAAACACACCCCCCAGCAAGATCATTCCCCAGAATCATATCAACACCCGAAACTGGCAACAAGGGGCGCACTCCAACCTGTACCACACCCTGTACCAAATCCGAAGAGAACCTTATAGTATGCAGCGGAACAGACAAAGTATTTAAACCTATACCTTGTATTAAAATCTGAGCACCTGTAGCAGACTACGACGAAAAAGGCAATATCGACTCCCGCAGAAAAGAGTTTGAGGCACCTGTGTCACGCAAAATAGTAACTGGCACTTGTTTATCATTGCAGAGAAGTGAGACGTAAAATGTCGAGACAAAAGCAGAGTAATCCGGATCCCTAGTAACTGGACAGGAATGTTCAGATTGAATCTCAGGACGAATTAATCCGAGGACAGGTGCAGCCAATACCACAGGTTTAACGTGAGTGCCCCCACTGGAAGATTTTAACTTTGCTTTTAAGACCGGACATTCATTTTTCCAGTGACCACTACAGCGGCAGTAATTACAAGTGCTATCAAAAGCCCTTCAGTCCGATGGAACACGGACAGATTTGTGTGCTGCTGCTGGACCCCCGGACCTAAATCTCCTTTCAACCATCGAAGAACTGTCCACATAGTTACCTTCAGTGTACCCAGCACTGACAAACTTACTTTTATGAGTTAAAACATACTCATCAGTGAGGACAGCAGCTTCACTAGGGGTTTTTACTTTGTTCTAGTTAATATACACAGCAATACACCCAGGAACTGAATTCTTAAACTGCTCCAGTATCACCAACTCGCTAAGTTCTTCAAACGTTTTAACGTCTGACACAGAACACCAACGATTGAATAGCGAATTTACGTCTCTTACAAACACCAAGTGTGTCTGTTTCTCACCCCTTTTCCAATTACGAAAACGTTGCCGATACGCTTCTGGAACCAGCTCATAGGCTTTGAGTACAGCAGCCTTCACCCTCTGAAACTTTGGCGTCGCCAGGACTTAACGCAGAATAAGCCTCCTGAGCCTTACCTGTAAAAACACATTGCAAAAGAAGCATCCGAGCATCGTCAGACGGGAATCAGCTATCCGCTCAAACAAAGAAAAAAAAGTATCCGGATCCCACTCATTAAATTTAGGCATCAACTTCAAATAACCAATTATACCAGTACTAGTTCGCCCAATCAAAACTGAACCCTCGTCAACAGAGTGATCAGAAAACCGTCCCTCTTGGCCTAAGGTAAGATTATATCATTCTAATTCCAGTCGTGCTTTCTCTGTTTGCAGTTTCATATGTTCCAATTCCAATTCTTTTTGATGTTTCAATTTTCCTAACTTCAACTCCTGCTGCTGTTGTTCCAGCTCTAACATTAAAAGCTCCTTTTGTTGATTAAAATTTAGTCCAGGAGAAACGATAGGCACTGAAGGGCCAGGACTAGGTGGGTTTGATGAAATTAAAACACCTGCCTCTACCAAATTTGCACACAAAATAGCCTGTGTCATCTTTTCTTCTCTGTGTTCCAATTTCAATTTTATAGTGCTCAGCAATTTAACAACTGTTGTTTCTTACATTTCTCTAAAAGCTCTTCCGAGGGGGACTGAAAAAATTCATCCACAGCAGATTCCATGGCCCAACCAACAAACACCAACCCTGATCCAAAAGACTACGATAACACAACACTTTTGCAACAATAAAGCACTTTACCTGGAGCATCCCCACCCCTAACTCACTAAGTGGTGTGTCCAACTAACTAACCTCAACCCTAGTCTTCATACGATTACTTGTGGTGGGTACTTACGCACTAAAAGCGCGCTGGCACGGGAAGCAACCGAAAAACGGCGACTCCACACAACCATGGAAGTGCTCCCAGGACAACTGCCGCATCCACGTTCACCGGCACACTAATAAAAACAACAAAGAACAATGGAGTCCATAGGGGACAACATGGTTAAACCTAACGGGTATATAGCTCCAGATTACAAACCAACAGTCGCACAACAAAGGACCAGGCTTACCTCCAGGCCTGCCACAACTCACAGCTTAACTCCACAAAGCACAGGCCACAAAACAATGGAGGTCCAAAAGAGCTCCTCGCTCAAGCACCACAAACAAATTCCCCACAAATCTTGAAACAAAAGAGAAAACAAAACCAACTATGTATGACCTGCCCAACGAAACCAAAGGCCAAAATATACAAAACACCCTAAAACCTCAACATTGTACCAATTACAACCAAAAAATAAACGAGCCCCCATTTTGTCACAACTCTGCTCAAAAGAGGTGACAAAAAGAAGGGCAGACCACGCACAGATCACATTAAGGACAAAGCAAATTTATTATCAAGGCAAAAAACACCAATAATTTAACAATTAGGCTGGTAGTCAGCAGTATCAGTAGTGTAGGCAAGGTATGGATGTGTGTTAAAGAAGTGCGGGGGTGTTGAAATGCAGTAACCAAAAATCCTCATGAAACACATGGTGGAGGCCTGAGGAAGAGAGAAACAGAAAAGAGTTAGAAGGAAAGGGAAAGGCAAGAGAGGAGGGAACCGCCAGTTCCCTTTAGGCTTTAATACACCTGGAGATCAGAACACCCAGGTGCCCAATATCAACTAAGATGGCCCTCCCACTCTGACACCCAACTGCACCCAACACAGATACAGAGCGGAGGCCGTCACAATAGCCTTTGTGATTTGGCTCCTGTTTGGTGTGTAGTGAATAACCCTTGCCATTTGGCTCTTGTTTGGTGTGTAGTGAACTGCCATTGTGACCCAGCTCCTTTTTGGTGTGTAGTGAATTGCTAGAGAGGTTTGGCTCTCCTTTAATGTTTAATGAATTGCCCATGTGGTTGACTTATTGCAGGTTATATTGCAAGTGTAATCTCTAGTCTTTCCTCTGGGGGATCTTAGCCACAGCTGACCTGTTGGAGTTCACCTTATGATTTATTCCATAAATCTTTGTTTCTTTGTCATCTCTATTGTGTTTTGTATTATAAATAAATATACCGTGACTTCATAACTCTGAGCCCATATTTCAACTTGAATCGTAATTTATTAAAGTGACTTAATTTTTATACACAAGTCTACTCCCTTCCTTTAGTCATTTAATTGAAATATCACCAGACTTATACGATGAATATAATTACAACGACAAATATCACTTAAATTGCGGTTGACTCAAAATTAAGGAGAGCGTATTGGACTTGCGACTGCTCCATGGAAAGCGGGAACTGGAAGCACGATAAACTGTCATTTTATCTAGGGTGTGGAGAGAGATGTTATATTATTGAGAGAGTGGGCCAAAAAAGGGCGAAGAAAAGTATGTGAAGACGGTCAAGTGCAGTGTGTGCTTTGAAGAAGTTGTTGCAGCCCTGCAGGTGCTCTGTGACATCATCGCATGGCGTCCCATGAATGTTAAAAACAAATTAAAGACATTGACTGCAATCAGGTAAAATAAGAGTAAATCCATTCCATGTCACACTGCTAAAAGGGTTGTTCTTCACAAACAAATTTTCAAATCTGTCAGGCTCTCCAGCAGTGTGAAAGTACTCATGCAAAACGTAAATAACCTTCAGTTTTTGACTGTAAAAAGTGCAGATCCTTAGCTTCTTCCTTCTTGGCTTAACAATCACCCTCCTACTCCAGATTACATATCTAGCAACTGACAGGAACAAGTTCAGTGTAAGGGTGTTTTCTGACTTTCCATTAAATCCAAATAAAAATAATGTCTCCCAGTCTGGCTGTATGCTTTCACTTTCATATAACAGGCCTTTAACAATCTCTTTCAATTTTGTAATAAAACACTGCAGGTCTCTACACCTGAAAAACGTGTGTCTCAGTCCTTTGTCCTCAGCAAGACATACTTTGCATGTTGCATTTTCAGAAAGTCCAATTTTTATCACTCATTTCATTTAAAATACAATTATGCCTCAATAAAAAATAAAGATTTTCAAAAACAGGGCTCTTAAAATTAAAACGAATATTCTTCCAAATGTGTTTGACATTAAAATTTGGGTACAGCCTGGTCCAGTACAAATTAGACCTGGGTTCAATGAATTCTTTAGCCCTAAAAAAGGGATAAAAGGTTCTCAGTGCACAGCAATTAAAAGGTACATTTCCATCTGTAGTTTTTAAGAACACTTCAGGCAAGTCCTTTTCAACCTTTTGTTCATTTTGCTCAATTCTTGTAATCCAGTCCTTTGGTATCGCCTCCTTCAGTTTCCTATATTGATTGTTGATTGCCGCTTTATTTTTAACTTCTTCAGTTTCTTCAATAAAATCAACTATTGCTTGTGTTGGGAGGAACCCAGGTCTAACCACGTATAAAATGTCCTTCAATTATTTTAGCCCTGCATGAAACCAGTTTCTGAAATAGACTTCCTGATCATTGGCTAAAATCATGGGATTTAAAAACAAAGGCTGTTGTAAAAGCTGCTTTTTCCCTTTCAGATCAAAACAAACATTTTCTAAAAAGTCCCTCAAGCCCTAAAAACCTCTTTGTAAAATTCAGGTATGTCACTAAACATGTTCTTCATTTTCATCATTAAAAAAGCTGTCCCCATTTCTCCTTCACACTTCCCAACAAAAATATGTTAGTATTCCTTTCCAACCCTGCAAATCATCATTAAAAAACTTTATTGTTTTCACTCAAGCTTTTCATTTGAATAAACACATCCAGTAGTCCCAGTCCACCCTCCTCCACCCTCCCAATCAAAGTATTATAGCTTATCTTTGATGGTTTACCATTCCACAAGAAATTTAAAACAGCCATCTTAATTCTTTTATATGTCCATATTGGCAAGCTTACCACACCTAAAACATACCATATATTTGCTAAAAACAAAGAGTTCAACACTAAAACCTTCCCCCTTAACTGCAAATTCCTTTGCTTCCAAAAATGTAATCTTTTCTCCATGCTCTTTAGTATTTCTTCCCACACTGTGTCTCTTATCCTTTCTTCATTCATGCCCAATCTAACTCCTAATATTTTAATACTATTGGTCTCTTCTTTAAAAGGTATGCCTCTAGGTAAGCTTCCCCTCTAACTCCAGTATCTTTTCTAAGTCACCCTTTCCCTCTGTGACCCTTTGTAATTCTTTACCCAAGTTTCTTCTAATACTCCTTTCTTTCCCCCTTTTCAATCTTTGAATTCTCTTACTGTACTCCCCGGAATAATTTCTAATATCACTTTTCAAATTGTCCCACCATACTCTCTTATCGCTGTCATATAAATTACAATCCACGCTACTAACTATTATATTCTCTACTTCTAATCTGTACACCTTATCTTTCAGCAACTCTGTATTAAATACCCATACCCGCTAAAATCCATTTAAACATATAAAAATTCATGATCACTCACACTAGTTTTCTTATGAAAAGCCTTAGTGACATTCTTCTCCATTTTATCATTTCATATACATAAATCTATTCTGCTTTGCTTCAAATGTCCCATTACCACTTGTCTTCTTGAAACGTCTCTTCTGTTTTGGTTCTTAGTTTTCCATACATCAATGAAATTAAATTTTTTGAACAGTCTGTTCAATTCTTTTCGTCCTTTATCACTTTTATAAACCATTGTGTCATCTATATCCTCTCTTCCCATTATTGTATTAAAATCTCCCATCATAAGCACATTTGTCCATCCATCAATTAGATTATTTAACTCTCTAAAAAAAACCTTCTTCTGTCCTCTCTATTTGGTGCATGTATGTTGCACAGTGTTATTTCTTCATTTTTAATAAATATTTTAACCACTAAAATTTCCCCCTTGTCATCTTTAGGCGCTTTCGGACCGAACAGTTCTAGGGTCTAATTTAATAGGAACTACCCCCTGGGGAGCTTCCCCTAGAACTACATACGTTCTAGGGCCTTTTTTCTGTTTGCATTCGCACCGCCATTAGGAACTCTGAAGTGGCGTAAGGCGGCCGATGGTACAGCAGCTAAGAGATGTTGTTTACGACCAACCAGGATAGATGCAGATTTTTAAATACAAATGTAATGACTTTTAAGACCTTTTAAATACCTCCAAAGGGAAAAAATACCGTTACTGCGGCAAAAGAAATCGACAAACTAGACTACAGTATACACAATTAATGAGTTTTATTGAATTTGAATGACAGAAATATTGAGTGCACATTAGATAACATATAATTGCCTTCTCATTGACAAAAATAAAACTGTATGGCGATAGACCCAGTCCAATGGAAAAAAATGTCCCCCTGCATTTATGCATTTACCACGGCAGTAGCAGTGAGTGACTCAATGGGCAGTGCTTTTCGGGTGCTAGCATAGCGCCTGACACTTGCTCGCAGCATCTTGTTTTTTTTTCCCTTTTTCCCTGCCGCAGCCCTCAAATCGTAAGCTGGATAAACACACTCTTATTTTAGGTTAAAATGCGGATCACAGCCACACAAGCAGACACACAAGCACCTACCGAAGCGGAGTGTACGCTACCTCTTCAATGTACAAATATACATTGGACGTTGCAAAAATGGTCATTGTTGGGGGATATAAAATACCGGTAAAATAAAACATAAAACCATGTTTCCCCTCCTACAATTCCAGACAGTTTAAAACATTTTAGACATGAATACCAAAAACTAAATGTAATACGTTCTAAGACGTATTTTGCACGGATCTTTAAAAATGGTGATTGCAATCATCTATGCCTGCGTCTGGACCAATGGCTGAACACCTACGTCACAAGGTTCCTATTGCACTGCGAAGGTACCTACCCTGAAGTAGGAGCTAAAAAGGCCCCTCGAAACGACGTTCTAAGAACTATAATCGTTCTAAGTTCCTGCGGTGCGAACAAGCGAAAAGGGGTGTAATTTCTCCAACAGTTCTAAGAACTATGGAAAAGTTCCTCCGGTGCAAAAGCGCCTTTTGTACACAAATTCAGTTCTGTCACACATTCCTCTTCTTATCATGATGGCTACACCTTTTTTCCTAGATTGGTTATTACAATAAAATATTTGTCCATCCCATTCAGTTTTCAATAGCTCTGCTATTTCATTTGTCCAGTATGTTTCTTGTACACAAATCTGCTTCTTTTGGTAATGTATCAATCTTATGAAATTTGCCAACATTGGATAATCCTCTTACATTAATGGATATCAAACAAAAGCAGCTCATTAAATAAAACATCAAAGCTGCTATTGTACTCATCATTCTGACTGTGGTTCATTTAAAACATCATATCTGTTCACCTTCTGTTCTGTTCTTCTTTCTCTCAGCATTTGTTGTCTTTGTTCCTGCCTTTTAAGAGCCATCTCTACATTAGGCTGAGCCTTAGTTCTTGTTTTGCCTATTTCCCCAGTCTTTTTTCTTGTGCCTTTTCTACTATCGTCTCTTTTTTCCCCCTCATTTGTTGGATGATCTCCAGTCAGTAGTAACCATTCAGCCTCCGTTTGCTCGTCCCGAGCATTTCTGGGCAGCATCTCCCCAGCCCTGCCTGCAGCTCGTTACTCATCCACATCGTGGAACTTGTCTGTTTCCTGCTCTTTGGGACGGTTTAGAGAAGCATCCCTTGTCACGCTCTCTGCCTGCACCTGCTGATTGGTCTCCATCTCCTCAGCACCATCCTGGATGATTGGAAGAAGTTCAGGGGAGCTCACCCCATCCTCTGATGTCTCTTCCATCGCTTGCGCTCTTCCCTCCTCCTCATGTACACACTCGCACCGCATGGTGACTCTGTTGCAGTCCGGGCACCGAGTGGCAGGACAATCTCGGGCATAATGCCCTTGCTCAAGACAGTCCCTGCATGTGAACTGCGGGCAGCTCCTCGTTACATGGTCCGCACTCATGCACAGTCTGCACACCTTTACTTGTCTATCCTGTATCACACGGAAATATTGAGGGCCATCTCCCGTATCAATCATCTTTCATCCCCCTGTCAGCCTCGCCATCCCCTTTGTTCATGCCCTAATTTACTTGCAATTGTAACGGCCTGCTGGGTCCGACTCCTGCCTCGCTTTAACACTCGAGATAAAACTGCAATGCAATTCAACTCTCTCCTTTGCTCTTTCCTCCGCTCTCTCAGCGCAAACAAGCCCATCCGACTCCTCCAATGGGGCAAAACATCATACACTTCATATGCCAACAGAAAGCAATTCAGCATTAGGCAATGCAATCAAACAGCTCTTCTTCCGAACCAACAAATGACTTTCGTGCGACACATATACTTCGTTCTCGTCACACAGACAGACAGGCACTCAGAGAGAGTAAAAAGAACGAGATGAAAGTCACCCGGATTGCCAGCGAAGAGCCCAGGAAAGACAAAAAAAAAAAAAAAGATAGAGAAAAGCTTACAGCACCTGGTATTCCCAGGCAGTCTCCTATCCAAGTACTAACCAGGCCCGACCCTGCTTAGCTTCCGAGATCGGACAAGCTTTTTTTCTTCTTTTATTGAATATAATAAAAGTACATTACAGCCACTGAACAATTTCCATTACAGTCCTTTAAATTGCAAACATTTGACCTTTAGCACCACTGTTATAAACGCTCTCTTGCCTTTTATTTTGGGTAATTTTAAATATTTAACATTCCAAACAGTTCATTTCTTTTCCTTCATGATTTTAAAAGGAAAACAGATGGGCATGTGCAGTAGCAACATTGTTTTGTTTCCAATTAATACTTTCGCTTATTTAATGTACATTTATATAAATAAGAATTAAATAAATTAAGATAAACATTAAAAACAGTGAGGTAGCTATAGGTTAAAACCATTCCATGATGTTTCAATAAAAGGATTGTTCATTATAATGTATTCTGTAAAAACCTCTGGTTGTCCAACAATATAAAAATAATCATAAAGAACACAGAGTACATCAGATAGCTTTTGTTTGTAAAAGCCACAGATTGGAAGCTCTTTTTTCTTTTAGCAATATTTCTTCTGCTCCACACCGTGTATCTTGCTATCGCAAGGAATAAATTAAGTGCAAAGTTGTTTTTCCCTTTCCTGTGAAACCAAATAAAAACAAAGCTTCCCATTCATCCTGTATGGCACTCCAGTCACATACAAATCCTTCTACAATTCTTTTCATTTTTCTCATAAAACAGTCCAGTTCTTTGCATTTAAAAAAACGTGTAAAATGCCCTCATCCCCCTCATAACAAACTTTGCATTTTGCATCTTCAACCACACCAATCTTACACAATCTCATCTTGGTGAAGATACAATTATGACACAATAAAAAAATCAAAATTGTCTAAAATAGGACTCTTAAAATTCATTCGTACTGTTTTCCACATCTCCTCCACTTTCAAGCATGGGTACAATCTTGTCCAGTAGCTATTTGCTTTTGGCTCCACAAAGGCCTTTTTACAAAAGCAAGAATAAAACACTTAGAGGGCAAGCAGTTAAAGGAACCTTTTTATCCGTAGTTTTTAAAAACACATCAGGCATATTACTTATATTTCCTTGTTCATTTGTTTCAATTTTCCTTATCCAGTCCTTTGGTATCGTCTCTTTCAGTTTCTCATACTGGTTTGTATTGTTACTTTGCTCTTTATTTCCTCTTTCTCTTCAATTGTATCAATAATAGCTTGCAGTGGCAAAAACCCCGGTTTCACTTCATATAAAACATCCTTTATTTGCCTTATGCCTGCATCAAACCAATTTTTGTAATACATTTCTTGCCCATTAAAATGAAGGAACGGATTTAAAAATAAAAGTTGCTGTAAAATCTGTTCTCGTGCAATTGGTTCAAAATGTATTCAGTAAAATCTCTCCATGCTTTTAAGACCTCCTGATAAAACTCTGGTATTCCAACCATCACATTTTCTTTTAATTTCATCCATAATATATTATCATCCATCCCTCCCAGTTTGTTAAGAAAGAAACTCATGACTCTTTTCCAAGCAAAGTCCACTTTATCAAAATACTTTTTCATAGTTTTTATTCTTATGCTTTTCATCCTAATAAAAGGATCTAAAAGCCCCAAACCTCCTGCCTCCACCTTCCCTATTAAAGTATCATAAGATATCCTGGATGGCCTGCCATTCCATAAAAAATCCAAGACTATAGACTTAACTTTCTTTAAAACCCACATTGGCATGCTGACAGCACTGAGCACATACCACATCTTTGATAAAAACAGAGCATTTAAAACCAAGACCTTTCCTTTTAGTTGTAGATTTCTCAATTTCCAAAAATTCAGTCTTCTCTCCATCCCCCCCACCACCTCTTCCCATGTTATGTCCCTCACCTTTATTTCGTCCACCCCTACTCTGATTCCTAAAATCTTACAATTATTTTTCTCTTCCTTAAAAGGTATGTGCTCAGGTAAAACTCCCACCTGTCCCACCCTCAAATAGACTGTTTTCTCTTGATTTATATGTGCCCCAGTTCCCTTACAGTATTTACTTAAAACCAATATAGCTCGCTCAACACTGTAAGAGTCTTTTAAAATTAAAGTAGTCTCATCCGCATACTGATATTTTCTCCTCTGTTCTAAAACTCTCAATAAAAACACCTTGAATGTCCCTGTCTGCACTAATAGCGAGGCCTAAAGGCTCGGCTACTAAAGTGTACAGAATTGCAGACAGGGGACATCCCTGCCGAATAGATCTAGTAATTGGAATAAAATCAGTTAAAAAACTATTACACTTAACACAGCTATATGCATCTGAATAAAGACAACTCAACCATCTGATTAAAATCCGCCCAAATCCAAAACTCTCTAAAAGATCAAATAAATAATCATGCTCAACCCTGTCAAAGGCTTTCTCCAGATCAAGGCTGATTAAATATCCATTCAGATTCTTTTCTTTCATATACAATAAAATGTCCCTCACACTACTTACTGTGTCTGTGATGTCTCTATTTAAAACTGCATAGGCCTGGCTTGTTGTGATGATAAAAGGTAATACTTTTTTAATCCTATTTGCTAAAATCTTGTAGTCTGTATTCAGCATGCTTATGGGTCTAAAATTCCTCAAATCACTTATGTCCCCTCTCTTCTTGTATTTTAATTTAATCATACCTTTTTTCATGCTCTCACTTAGCTCCCCTGTCTGGTAAATTTCCTTATAAAATTCACCTGGCAGGCCATCGATCCCAGGGCTTTTGCCACTGTTCAACTGACCTATTGCCTCTTCTATTTCTTTTTCACTTATATCATCATCGCACATTCTTTTATCTTCCTCTCCTACTTTAGCCTTAATGTGTTTTAATAAAAAAATGTTTATCATCCTGATCTGTCCCTTTCTTAGAAAATAAATTAGTATAAAAATTTAATTTCTTTTAAAATCCCCTTTATATCTTTTACTCTTTCCCCCTCTTCTGTCACTACACCTTTCACCTCGTTGGCCTTCTGTCGAACTTTTTCCAAGTCAAAAAAGAATTTTGTGCACCTTTCCCCTTCCACCATGTACCTTGCTCTGCTTCTTACCATTGCCCCTTTGTATTTTTCCTCCTCCACACCTTTTAATTTCTCCTCCAACCCCACAATTTTCACAAGGTCTCCCTGCCCCTCTGATGCTTTATTCAGTTCAACGCTAAGGTTTTTCCTTATTCTCCTTTCTGTTCCTCTCTTAATTCTTTGAATTTTCTTACTGTACTCTTTGGAATATTTCTTTGTTTTGTTTCAAATAATCCCACCACAACCTCTTCTCAGTTTGAAATAAATTGTTGCCCAAACTGTTTACAATAATTTTCAATATCCATTCTATACACAGAGTCCTTTAAAAGTTCTCTGTTTAAAACCCACACCCCTGGTCCTCTTTCAATCCCACTAAAATCAATAAACACCTTTAAAAACTCATGATCACTAAAAGTTCATTTCATAAAAAACCTTTGCCACCTTATACTCAAAATCCTGATTACATAAATAAATCTATCCTGCTTTGTTTTAATTCACCTTGGACTTCCTGTCGTCTTGAAAAGTCCATCACGCCTTGGTTTCTCCTTCTCCATACATCAATTAAATTGTGTTTCTTCATTAATTTTTTTTTTTTAACTCTTC
The DNA here is from genome assembly GCF_902362185.1 of Chanos chanos. Taxonomy (NCBI): domain Eukaryota; kingdom Metazoa; phylum Chordata; class Actinopteri; order Gonorynchiformes; family Chanidae; genus Chanos; species Chanos chanos. The sequence goes on along the minus strand of NC_044509.1, from coordinate 3,046,431 downwards.
TCTTCCTTTGTCTTGACTATATACCATGCTTGTATCAATATCTATAGTAGTATATATCCTACACTTTCTGTCAAACTGTCAATCAAAATGATTGATGACCTCTGATGATCGATGACCGCGCCCCCCCCGCTCCGTTCTCGCCCTGTCAGGGCCAGTATGATGGACAGGCACATGTGAGAAAAAAACCCATTTGTATTGCTACAGGTGTGAGACAGTGTGTTATGTAGAGCCCATTTAAATATCCTAATTGTACTGAATGACAGTTCACCGGTCAAACGCAGGGCAAAAAAAATACAAACATTCCCATACGAGGAGTCGGTCCTGGTTCACCAAAAGGGTGTACCTAGGTTACCAGAGTGAAAGTCTGAGGGCAAGGAGGTCTCCAATACTTGATAATCCTCCCTCCCCCCCTCGCACCTTTCCCGCCCTGCCAGGGCCAGTATGATTGATAGGCACATGTGAGGAAAACTCTTGTATTGCCACAGGCGTGAGAGATTGTGTTATGGGGGAACATGCTACAAAATAGCCTAATTGTCCTGAATGACGGTTCTTCGGTTAAACACAGGGCAAAAAAACAAATAGTCTATACCAGGAGTCGGTCCTGGCTCACCAAGAGGTCGAACCTAGGTCACGGTATGAGGTCTTGACACCCATTGGGCACGTGTTGACCAGTCCTGACGGGTCCCTGCCAAAACTGTGTAAAAGCAAGACCGAAATCTGTGAGCGTCAATATCTTGTTTTTCCGAGTCGGACAATCGCCCAAAAGATTCTTGAGATGACTGCATGGGACCCCTTTGCTCTGAGTGAGTTGATTATGTACTTATAGAAAACGTTTTATTTAGGTTTTGTGTTATGTTACCAACATTTTTATGCATGATATTGTTTGATTTGTTTTGTTTAACAGGTATTTATCTGGTCAAGGTCCTGCAGAACACGACTTTATCGACAGTGTCAACGAGATTCAAGGTCTGTCGCAACTTGGTGAGTGTCCGAAATTAGTTATAATACGAACAATATATATATATATATTTTTTTTTTTTTCTTTTATTGATGTTTATTAGTGTTGGGCGAAATTCTCACGACCGCACCACATGGTCAAAGTACGGCTGAGCAACTCCTTGGAGTTTGTCTTTATGACTACAATTCTCTTAGCCGTCCCATTTTATTTCTCAAGAATGACCGTTTCGCTGAAAAGTGTTTCACTAACATTAGGGGTTTTTTCAGTAGGTTTGCAAAATTTGATTGATTCCATAGCGATCACACCGCCGGGGTTCGAGTTGCTGCGGCAGAATGGAAAGCAGAAACAGGTCCAGATAAACACGGTAAAACTTACAAATCATAGGGGGCAAAACTCACACAGGCAGGCACAGACCAAAAAAAAAAAAACGGTCACAATCTGACAAAGAACAGATACCAGCACAGACTTAAATACACAGAACCATTGTCTTCAAGGACAGGTGATTGGTGGAAGCAAATGAGGCAATA